>NC_079526.1:5748879-5828879 GCF_003711565.1 Takifugu flavidus
GGCGGAGGGAGGTCGTCTGGATCTGGGAGGGGTAGAGGGCAGGACAAAAAGTGAGCACGGGCCACACGGGACAGGGAGGCATATTTTTCATCTGGGTACAGTTAGATTATGGCTTAGCTAACCCCCCCACCCCCCTACCCCCAAGCCATGGCGCCATGAGCACCACTTATCAAAGGTGGAATGCATTTCTTAAATAAAGATTGTTTCTGCATCCCACCAATCAAGATTACGCTGATGACGTCATATCTGCTGGTGACATCATTAACCCTTCGAATGGTTAGTGCCGTTGGGTTTCTGGATTTCTGAGCGACGTCTTAAATCTTGATTTTGTTAAACATCCTGTATCGACATTGTCTCTATTGTCCCGGGGACGGGGGGAGCATCTCCTTTCGTTGTGTGCCGGCTGTTTGAGCGGAGTCCCAGTTGGGAGGTGATTACAATGCTGGAGACGAGTGTTGTGCGCTGGTGAGGGGGAAGAGCCTTTTCCCATTGATCCGCTTCTACAAAGCAACAGACACAATAGAAGACCGCCGGAGAATGAGAGCCGTGCTGACGATCGGGGCCACGACACTCTCATTCGCTTAGGACGAATCCAATCAACCTGTCCACCCACGGACGAGGCGTCAGAAGTACGGACGCTTTATGAAGAGATTCAGCTGTGAATGTGTGTTTTGATGAATGGGAAAGAGAGCGGGACTTGTTGTATCTGCAGGCCGCGTCTCTGGCGTCTGTTGTGCGTCCGCCGCGCTTCCAGGCCTGGTTCTGGAGAACAGAGGAGGCCCGGTTATTCTCCTGGGTCCTCGGAGGAGCAGGCACAGATCAACTAATCACTGGCTGTCTTCCCCATCCTCTTATTATGTCCTGGCTAATGTGTTTTTACTTCCAGGTGATTTATGATCGTCAACACGCACACACACACACCAGGCTTAGAAGGGTGTGCTGCGTGTCACCAATGTTACACATAAACTAGCACGGCGGCGGCAGCAAAGATGGGCCCGTAAAACGTGCAGTGTTCTGTGAGGGGAACACTTGACTGGCCTTCCTCAGTCAGAATTGTGTGTATCGCGTCTCTGTTCTGGGATTGGAGTGGGGGAGTCGCGAGCAGATCCCTCCTAAATCTCACCCTTAAACCTCATCTAAATGAGTCAGCACTTATGAATTCCTGTAATCTGAACCTGGGCTGGCCAGCACATGGGGCCACGAGTCTCGTAAATCAGGCGGCCGTCATGTGATGCGTACGTGCTCGGTAGCAAGATAAGTCGATTAGTTGCGTTGGAGGAGTATTGACACTCAGGTGAAGGTGTCCTTCAGGGTGACGAGGCTTCGATGATAACTTGTGTTGGGTGAACTCTCTGATTGTCCCTATGGAACCCTGATTGATGATTGAGCTAGCGTAGCGTAGCATTGCTAGCCTGTACGCCAGAAAGCCATCTTCAGAGTGGTTTGTGGGTTAGAAGGGTGGAATGAGATGTTCTTGTTGAGGACACATCAGCGTGGCCAAATTCCAAAGGTCGTCTATCTATAAATCAAGCAGGAATTAAAAACACCAAGAATCTGAGCTTTGCCCCTCACACCGTAATGGAGCTTAATGCGCGACAGGTTACGTTGATTCACCTGTACTCTGCAGGTTCTTAAAGATGGCTGTTCGGCGTGGACGTGATGGAACGGGACACTTCCTGCTCTTTACTAATCTGCATCCAAGCACGGGTCCGTTTCCTGTCGAGGGTCTACGCTTTCGTACACATTTAACCAAAGTCAAGCACGTGTAGTCCAGGGTTGCTAGTTTGGTTCTTTAAAAACGGGCTCCTTCATTAGGAGGCAATGTTTACAAAGGTTGGAGGTACTTAGGTAATTAACTATGGGTGTGCCCAGAGCATTACGCAATAAACCAAATAGACTGCCCCCCCCGACTCTGTTCAATAGCTATTGTGAGGCACAAATGGAGCAGGAAGATGGACAGAAGCTGGTAGAATCTCAAAGGGAAGGTGCTTCCTCGTTTCCTGCAATGCGTTTTTATGTGCATGCACGTGACTCAGACTGTGGCCGTTTTGACTGTGCACCGTTTTAAGTTTCACACCTGCATGTGCATACAGTACATGACCTTGATGACAGCACAACCGGAAACGACATAAAACGGCCTGTCCAATATTTAAAAACCCGACCGAGCGACGGGCAAAACAAGTGCAAAGATTTGTGTGCACAGACCTGAAATCCCAACGTGGCGCGGACGCCAGTGGAACATTTTGTTCCTGCTAATCTAATATTGTATTCTCCGGCTCTCCAGAGCTCTTCTGGGGCAAAAGTTGCCTCGTGTCTCGAGACTTGAAACTAGCAACCACAGCTGCCCTGGTAACGTGCTGGGCTAACGCTCCACCAGCACAGAGGCTCAGGCTTTTTTTCCCCCATACTCCACGTTTTAATTCAGCCTCGCTAACGTGCAGATTTCTGCAGTGTGAATTATAGTTTCTGAAGCACAGTTCGGGGGGACGCACACACACACACGCAGGCGCGTGCAGGCTGTAATCTGGCTGATACACAACCACCCTTTGTACGTGGGGACGGCCGACCAGGGCACATCTGTCCTTGTTGTGTCATTGGTGTGCGTTTTAGGCTCCGCACGCAGCAAGAAGACATCATTATGTCCTCTTGTTGTTCCCTTATGTGGGGCGTATGTGTGTCCTCCCTCCAGGCGCTCCCTGCTGCTGCTCTGTTTCTTCAGGGGTTAAACCTGCGCCTTCTCTCAGTCGCAGACCAGTTTGAACCAGTTTACAGGGAAGCGCTGTTTGTCTCTCCTGGAATCTTCGGATAGGGTCATGTGGCGCTGTGATGTCACGCTAAACTCGCAGGAGTCCAGGTTCTGGAGCGAGTGTGCGGCAGGTTTCTGTGTCTGCAGCCTAGCATCAGGCTGCCGTGTTAATATTTCAGCAGCAGCCTTGATAGAGATGCACCCAGTGTGTTTTCAAGCATCCATCTCACTTAGGAGAGGCTGGCTTCTAAATGTTTATTCCAGGGAATTCCTTTGGGCAGCCTCTGAGCACCCTCTGCTTTCTCTCTCTCTCTCTCGATGAGTGAGAGACAATAACAATGATGTGGGAACGGTAGTGTTGTGTTTTTCTAGGTTTCATCATTGAGGCCTGGCTCTTGGCCTTTCTCAGCCTGAGCCTGCTCCAGAGTCCACCTTCCAGCACCAAGGTGTGATCAGAGGCAGCACAACACGGAACGGAGGCAGCTTTCCAAGTACGGGGGGCGTCTGTCCTTGGTGGCAGAGAGTTTTAAAGTCACTGTCACGAGACGCCTCAGCTCAGGACTGTGCAGGGAATCGCACCCATTCACAACACGCCCCGTGGAATCATTGTCTTTCTTCTGGCACGTCTTGTCTTTACTGCGAGAATAAACGTCTTATCAGTTGTAATATCAAGCTGTATGTACGAGGACACTGCATCCTTTGTCCTTAGAAACTCCGTTGACGGTTTGCAGTCATAAATCTAAAGATCTCAGAGAAAAACTCTTTCGCTTTTTCTTCAGTTGAATTAAAGCCTCTGGATAAATCGGTGGGACGCACGTAGTGAACACAAATGCACCACTGTCCATTTTTTAAATGAAAATACAGAGTCCAAGTGGACTCAAGCACGGTTGCTTATATACACATCGCGCTAATACACACACACACACGGCGCCGTCATTAAATGATCATTAAACCGTTTGTGCGCTGTTGCAGCAGGCTGCTACTTTAATGAATTAGTTCTTTTTTGGATCACTTTGAAACTAGCCACGTTTTTGCGCATTGTGTGCTTAACCGTGCACGTGTGACCACCCGTACCGTGCTCATGCATACCTCCTGCAACCAGATACGTAACGCGAGCAGGTGGTTATTTCAGAAAGTGTACAGTAAAGGGATTTGATTTGACGCTTGTGTTGCTAAAGCTGCCCTGCAATGACAGGAAATCAGAATCTAATGGCTCAATGTAACTGTGTGATCTGTTCTTTCTTCTTCTTCTTCACAGGGTGACAGTAGCCATGTCAGAGGAGGTAGTGCGTCAAACGCGCAGTCAAAAGCGAGCTTTAGAGCGGGACCACGCATCTCATTCTGGCTCCCCTGGGAACAATGAGGGCAAACGGGCTAAGCTGGAGAAGAGTGACGCAGCAGGTGCACCAGGGGCCCTCGGGTCACCTGGAGCTGAGAGCGTCAAGCTGAAGAGCGAGCAGGCTGCAAAGGTGGCAGCCAGCATCCTGAAGTCTGGAGAAGTGAAGGCCACCATCAAGCTGGAGCTGCAGACTGGAGATGAGCCAGTAGACATGAGCACGTCTAAAAGGTGAGACAAGGGAAATGCACGATGGAGTTCTGGGTCATTAAGATCCAACAAATGCTTCCGGATCTCTGTAAAGCCTCCATGTGTCCGTTTCAGGGGATTTCAAGTTCACTGTTACCACATTCTCGCATCGTTTTGACAGTCATCACAGATATGACTCAATCACTCGATTCATATGCAAGAGTGAAGCCAATAACGCACTGTGAAGTTTCCCCTCACAGAAACCCGTCCCACACAGCTGTCGGTTCCTTATCGCTCTGTTTGACTCCAGAATCCAAGATGACTATCTAAAATGACTGCGAGGCCTCACAGAGCCTCGGCCTCCCTCTGTGTAAATAAAGGCAGAAGGTGCAGAGAGGGGCTGCATTGCTGCGACTGCACCCTCTCTGTGAGAGGCTGACGTTTGGAGCGCAGATAATTAACCGTCATCTGTCGCTGTTGCTCTGAGTCACAGCTTTGAAAGCTTGACTAACTGTAAAAGTATGTTGCTTATTTATTACCAAAAGTGATAAAGCAGTGGGAACCACTGGCGCACGCCACTGACTGCCCATTTCTGGAAAATAATAGCTACAATTATAGGAGGCAACGGTGTCATCATTTGCTAACGTGATCGGCGTATCATATTGAGCTAGCGTTGATATTTCCAAACTCCAGGAAGTCCCGTGAGATGCACACGCACCCTCTCATCGCCATCGTTCTAACAGAATCATCTGTTGGTACTGGAATGGATCTCTCGCAGTGTCTCGTCGGGACGGTTGAAGAGTGCCGGTCACCTCTGGGCTGGCATCGCTCGGTTTCGAAGGAAAATGATTGGGAATCGCTCTTCTTGAAAACAGATGTCTGGCTTTATGTTCTGTGGTGCGGCCCGTAACGTCTTCACCGGGATTACACTAGGAACAGGTCTGGGCGTCCAACAGATGCTAGCTGGCGAGTTCTTTGTTCTGTGGCAGCTCGTTGTGACTTCAAAGTTGGTTTGAGAGCTGAATCGGGAGTATCTGCTTGCATCTGCAGCCTGTGGTTGTGCGTAGGTACGCAGCTATTAACGTCTACGGCTTCCTGACTTTTTGCCGGCGAGTGGTCTGACAGCACTCGTACAGGAAGTTGCTCTGCGGTCGTCATCCGCCTGCCCCCATTTTGAAAAGTTCGAGGCTCCCGAGGTCCGGCCTCCATTTTCTCCCACAGCAGCACCTGAACTCTGCCTCACACTTCACACAAAATGAAGGCTATGTGTCACAAACTGGTTCCAACTGGCTGTTGCCATGGTTTCCACATTGGAAGGAGCAGTTAGAGGAAGGAGGGGGTGTTGGGCGTGTCACATGACCACGCGGAGAAATGCCTGATGTCATGTGACGTCTTTGGTCGGGCAATAAAAGCACCATGATGTAATAGCAGTTAAAGTGCAGTAGAGGGGTGATTAAGCCTGCAGTGTGGAGGATCTCCTGAGGGTCACCCTCCGCTGCCATTATACCCCTGCATTCTCCTGCCCTCGTCACTCTTTCCACTGCTTGGTTCATAAAAACGTAACCAAGTATCGTTTTAGGCAGCGCCACATATTCTCCCGTACTAGATTTTAAACGGCCGATGCGTCTGCAGCTGATGGACTGAATCAGCAATCCTGCAGAGAGGTCAGTGGGAATCAGACGTGCAGAAGCACGGGGCGTTACATAAGCACGCTGCTGTGTGCACCAGCGCTTGTGTAAGCTGTCCTTAATAAAACGGGACCGGCCATCACAGGCCCGCTCCGGTCATTTTCATCAGAGATGCAGAGGAGTTCAATTTAGTAAAGTTTCTGGCCCTTTGCAGGTTTTACAGGACACATGTGGACAAAGATGACATGTTGTTTCCAAATAACCTGCACGATTAAACCGGTGATTGTGGAAGTGGGTTGGTCGGCCATGAGGGGAATAACAAGGAACGTTATCAAGTGTAAAAGTACTTTCTCTGGAACTATTTGTCGAATGAGCCACTTTAGTTTACCTGTTTTGGTTTTCATGGACACCGTTTGTAGCTAACCTTTATGCTTAACTAATTTAGCGAACTTGGAAAGAGGTTCTAATTGTGTCGTCCAGTTCGTGGGGACTTTAAAGGTCCCGAGCCTCTGCACACTGGCCTCAGGAAATATTATCTTATTTGTCCCTGGACTGCAGAGGTGGAGACAGATTTTGTCCTGCTATATCTGTTGAAGAACAGGTTTAGCCACAAGTTCTAAAACCTCTGCATGGTGCCGCCACAAAGAGTCGTTTGGAAGCGTCGTCCTCTCATGCAGAACGTAATTACAGTTCCATTGAGCTCATGAACAGAACGGAGTTATTCCAGGAACTTGAGCGTTGACTGAAAGGGTTTAGATGTGTTGAGGAGCTGGTGGTTTCAGTTTCAGACAGCTAATGATGAGTTAACGTTGTGCCTGAAGTTACAGGTGACCAGGTTAAGGTCAGCGTTAATCACATTTAGTGGCGAGGAGGTGAGGCTCCCTGATGACTTTTTGAGAGTTCTGGAGAGCAAAAGGTCTCAAAGGAAATAAGTCTGTTGAGCTTGGGAGCACATTCCTGATAGGCATATGATAAAAATGTAAAAAAAAAAGCAGAAAAGAAAGAAAAGCATTTATTTGAATGAAATGTGGAACTCAAAGAAAGGAGTAAGTTGTTTAAAAAGTAGCACCTGGACAGACGTTACAGTTGTAGGGAGTTACTCGAGTGTGTTTAGTAATTTGCATGGTTTTTCTTCTCCATCATTCCATAAAACGAACCCCCACTTATTTGTCTCCTGCAGTCGGCCTTGTTTTGTAGTTGGAAGGTGGAATCTGCTGCTGCGCGGGTAAGATGAAGGCCCCGAGACGTGACTCAAACGGGGAAGAAAAGTGTGAACTGGGCCGTCGCGTGGAAGTATAAAAGATGTCCGCGTGGGGGAAGGGTGTGTGAAGTACTGACTGAGTGATTGACTGAGAAAGAGAGTACACAATAGGTTGGCTCCGGGCCACGTATTCCCCTCCCCCCACACTGTCACTCTCGCCAGTGTCTCCAGCGGACCTTCGCTCGGCTCAGCGTGTGACTCTGATGTCGGCAGCTGGGAGGGAGGGGAGAGCCGAGGCCCAGGCTGTGCCGATCCGGCTAGGCCACAGGCCCCGCTGTGGACACTGGGGAGGGGTGAGGCCCTGCTTGGGTGCTAGACCGGGCCTACGCTTCTAACCCCAGAGCCACGCTTCTCTGAATCCTACGATTGGGTCGCTGCATCCATGTGCACGTACCTTTACATAATGACCCAGACGTTACCTTTTAGAGTCGAACTCATATTTAACCTTCTCTCCACATCGCTGACGTGTATTTTTCTGCTCTCGGGCCCTCGGGACCTGACGAGATGCCTGTAGAGGCACATTTATCCGCCCCTCTAGACGGATGCGTCCGTATCTTGCCTGGAGTCGCCTTTGTTCTCTCCTTGTTCACAGTAAAAGCTAGTCGATCTTTTTTGGCTTGAGGGCTTTTTCCCCTCCTAAAAACCCCGTGAACGCTGTGGATCTACTCGTTGCTCGCCTACATCTGCTGACCAGTCCTTTGCCTGGTTGGTTGAGCTGCAGCTCCGCTGAGGTTCCCTTCTGGCTGCTCTTGGGTCGCCGCAGTCGTCTCTGCCGCCATTACTGCATTATTGATCTCTTGGTGCTTGGGTCCCAGTGCACATTTGTCCTAGAACAGACGACGGCCCTAATTATGCTATTGCACCATCTACTGGATTTAAAGCAAAACTGCATGAGAATGAGTTCATTTGACTGGTTGTGCACTCTGATTAATACTGTTTAGTCTCTGCACCGGTACAAGAAACTTAATTGTTTTCTTTTGTCTCCAGTCTCATTAAGAAAGACAGACAGCCCCCGTCACCCGATGATGTAATCGTACTGTCTGATAACGAGCCATCCAGTCCTCTAATGAACGGCCACTGCCCGTGAAGACGGACACAGACACACTCATGGTAGGAAACCAAACAAGAACAGAGAACACCTTCTTTCTTTTTATTCCCGCTGGTTTTATACTAATTTTGGGGATGTCGGAGCTCGCTGTGTGGATGATGTGACTTTTCTTGGACATGCAGAAGAGTTCTCCTGAGGAAAGGGAGCACACCATCAAGCAGCTGAAGGAAGAGCTGAGAATCCAAGAGGCTAAGTTGGTCCTGCTGAAGAAACTCCGACAGAGCCAGATTCAGAAGGAGAGCAGCGTGCAGAAGGTGAGCGCTCGCACTTCTGCCCTTTATGTTGGCCAAGTCATGGATGATGTCATCTAAGGCCAAGCGGTTTCGTTTCCTAGACATCCGGGTCCGTGGCTACTCCTCCCCCCCTCGTCCGAGGAAGCATCACATCGAATAAAGGATCCTTCCAGGTCGGTACCATTCTGCGTTCTTCTTCGTACAGCCTGGATGCTGGTGAACATTTATGGGGAGAGTGGTTTTCCTGTTTCGTTAACGTGCTATCAGTGTTTCCAGGTGGTGGGTAGAAGCTCAGGCACAGTGATCCCTCCCCCCTTGGTGCGGGGCGGGCAGCACGTCCAGTCCAAACACAACTCCCAAATCGTCATGCCACCCCTGGTCAGAGGAGCTCAGGTGAGTGTGTGCCACCAACATTTTGAGCCCCGTTTGAAGGGAAGAGGTTGTGACTTTGCTAACTTCTTGCTCCTGCATGTGAATGCTGCCATCAGCATATCACAATGACTGCCCAGCAGATCGCCAGCCTGCGTCAGCAACAGCAGCAGCACAGCGGCTCGGGCCCCCCTCCACTCTTGCTGGCTCCAAGGGCGTCTGTGCCCAATGTCCAGGTCCAAGGTCAGAGGATCATCCAGCAAGGACTCATTAGGGTAGCTAACGTGGCCAACAGCAATGTTGTAGTCAACATACCTCAGGTGAGGATGCAACACACAAACCTTTTAATATCTCACCCCAAATGACCTCAGCTGGACTTTCTGAAGTGGTCTTTGTTTTGCTTTAACCTAGGCCTCTCCGACCAGCCTAAAGGGCTCCTCAGCATCGCCAAACTCTGGCATCAATGACTCCCCAGCCAGCCGGCAGGCAGCTGCCAAGCTAGCCCTGCGCAAGCAGCTAGAGAAGACATTGCTGGAGATCCCTCCACCTAAGCCCCCTGCTCCCGATTTTAACTTCCTGCCCTCCGCAGCCAATAATGAGTTCATCTACTTGTTGGGGTTGGAAGAGGTGGTGCAAAAACTCCTGGAAATGCATGGAAGGGGTTAGTAGAGGCTTTAGGAATAGCAGTGCAGTAGTCATCTGAAAAGAAGAGCAATGTTTTCCTTTGAATCGTGTTTGAACAGGCTTGTTTTCCCCCTCAAAGGTAATCTGGGTCCAGCTGCTGCCACAACTGGTCCCAGTCCCAAAGAGCCGCACACCTGCAACCAGTGTAAGACGGACTTTACCTCCCGCTGGAGAAAGGAGAAGGCTGGAAACATTCTCTGCGACCAATGTATGTCATCCAATCAGAAGAAGGCCCTGAAGGCCGAGCACACCAGCCGGCTAAAGGCAGCCTTCGTTAAGGCACTCCAACAGGAGCAGGAGATCGACCAGCACATCCTCCAGCAGGCAGCCTCCTCCACCTCCTCCTCCTCCTCTGTCTCGAAATCCTCTTCGTCCTCCTCGCTGTCCAAGAGCGAGTTGCTGGTCTCCCAGCAGTACAAGCAGGTCCGAGCCGCCATGCAGCACAAGTCCGTGGCTGGCCACCACTCCATCAAACACGTGAGCACGCCCCTTTTCTTTGTGACCACACGCAGCAGCACGACCGCTTGGAAACCGTTATTTATGCTCTTTTATGTAACCAATCTGCTTGCAGAGTCAGTTGTCACATGGTCTCCAGTCTGCAGCGAGCTCTCATGGTTTGACCCCCTCATTCTCTTCCTCCCCTCAGCTGCACAGCGCCATGACCGCAGCAGCTCTGGGCGGCGGGCCGGGTAAGCATGCTGCGGCCCGCTCCCTGCAGCAGGGTTCAAAGGTCGGCGGCCAGGGCGGCGTGGCCACCTGGAGGAAGCAGAGCGGCAGCAACACAGGTAGAGCTAATGGCGGCTTTGGGATTGTGCTCATTTGATTGGGAGAGAAACGTGAGCTGTTCAGCTTAATTACACGTGACTGACCGAGCGTCCCCGTTTCCCCACAGGGGTGACCATGGCGTACGTCAACCCCAGCCTCTCTGCCCACAAGACCAGTTCTGCTGTGGAGCGTCAGCGGGAGTACCTGCTGGACATGATTCCTTCCCGTTCTATTTCCCAAACGGCCAATACATGGAAATAATGCGGTCCCGGCTGCTGCCATAGCGATTATTCCTCTCAACACCCATAACAGCCATTATGATCATTCTAATTCACTCTGTGGACTCCTCACCTGCCCCCCCCCCTCCTTTGTTGGATGCCGGTGCTCCTCTGACCTGTGATATTTCTGCAACCCCCCCACCGCCTGAATCTTTTATCCATGAGTGCAGCGGTGCTACAACTGCTTCAGGAGTATTTGAATTTGGCTCCTTTTTTCCAGTGTGTACATGGACAAGAATCATTTTATAGACTTCAGAGTTAATGCCGCTCACTCCCTGTATGTTGGTGAGCCCTCCCACCTGTACCATGCCCCCCCCCCCTCCCCAAAAGAAAAAAAAAAAGATAACACCCAATAAAGAACTCGCCTTACCTCCAATCCCAGACTCAGGCCCGCGTGCTGGCCCGGAAGAAGTGAAGACCTCTCCACAGGGATTGATTGTGCTTCGAGGACCATTTACAAATAACTGCTTTAGCTTTGCAAAAAGGAATAATAATAATAAAAAAAAGACTGTAAAAAATGTTTTTCTATCTGCACACAGACTGCTTCTCACATCATGTACAGTAGAGAAGCGGGCCTGCGTTGGATTATTTTGTATGGCTGAATGTTAGGATTTTGTCTTCTTGAAATCATAAACTGTGTTTGGAATATTGTGCTCCCTAATACTTTGGAAGTGGCCTGTTGTCAAGGTCCGAGTTCACAGGACAATGTTACTGTTGAGGTGGTTTTACATCTGCTGGGTTCCATCTTGTGACATAACTTTTAAATACTTTGTTTTTCTAAGATGAGATGAATGATAAGTAAAGGTTTCACTGAGTCGTTTATAGACACAAATGCTTGGAGGAGTATTCTTATTGGATATTGTAAGAAGAAGGAAAAAACCTTCCAAAGAACTAGTGGAGCCCAAATGGAATCCCTTCTGCTGGAAGGTTTCTAGTTTATTTGAACCCTCTCCATAAACATGATTTCATGCTAAACTGAGGGGGTGTAAGCAATGTCACGTTCCTGACGTTGCTTTTAGTCATAGGTTGTGGTGCATTATTTCTCTTCTATAGAAAAGCTGTCTGGGTTTATTTATAGGATCATGTTAGTAAATGGTATATGCTTACTGCCCTAAGTTTGAATGGATCTCCACTTTAAACGGATTTGTTTTCTCTCGTGTCCAGTGACTTCCGCTCGCCTGGTCTGAAAGACGCTGGACAGCTTTCAGAATGTAGTTATGCAACCCCCCCCCCATAGCGAGAGACTCCACACGTATGGTTTATGCTGCGTCAAAGACGAGCTGACTCAGCGTTCTGTTTTGTTTTGATCAGGCCGCAGCGGCGGAGGATAAGCTAGCGAAGCACAGCGTGCTCGTCCAGTCGAGGGTGTCGGATTAACCGTAGCTGCTTTGTTTCCGGTGTTTGGGGTGGTCCAGTCCGAATGAGAGGTTTGAAAATATAGCTATATTGATGTGTTAATGTAAAGCTCATCAAGGATCTGGATGCTTTGTAAGCGATCTTTAAAACCCCAGAAGGAACCATGCAGAGGCCGATCACCCCAGCAGGTGTTTTCTCACCTTTTGCCCCCCGTTGATCCTCGTTCCCGCTGCCCCGTCGCGTTCAGGACGGACGCTTCAGCTCGCCAGTTAGTGTCAGACCACGTTAGTCCGCGTAGGCGCCGGTTTGGGTCCAGCTCAGGAAGGTGCAACGACGGAGTTCGATGGGGGGCACCCTTAACGCACGGGACATCACGAGATTCCAAGATTATCGCCTGTACATTCCTGAGACACAAACGCATCCGGGGGCTTGAACGCCAACATTGATCTGGAATAAGGGCGCCGTTCTGTGCCCCGCTCAGGGTCCAGCCCTGTGCGGTCCTGACTAATGCCTGCTGCCGTTTGACATCACCATTCCGTATGTTTGAGGGGGTTGAACCATCGAAATGCCATTCAGCCCCAGTGGGAAAGAAACCAATGTAAGAAAAGCTGTTTTTGTTTTGACCCCCCCCCCCCCCCCAGCTCTATGAAATAATAATAAAACTAATTTTAACCACTGATTTATGGCTGATTTGTGGATTGAAAGCAATTCATATTTTGTATTGGGCCAAAGTTCCACCTGACCTGCTGTTGTGCTAATGGAACACACGAGCAATTGGACCACGTTCTGGCGCGGCGGACCCTGGGTTCCTTCTGGTGGAACCTGGCTCTCCTGTGGTGTAGAGGTCCAAATGGCAGCAAATAAGGAAGTAGAACTTCCTGGTCCAGCCTTTCTGTGGGGAAAGTGACCCCAGGATGTTCTGGGTCGCTTTGTCGCCACCTGGAGGCTCCAGATGGAAACGACGGTCTATGTGGTCACAAAATGATGCTCTGGACAGATTTATGACGTTCAGAACTCATTTATTAGCCAGCAGTTCTAACAATGTGGTGTCTCTATATGAGGCTGGCGACTCGATGGGGGACTTTTATTCAGCAAACATTTGACCTGCAGGAATCTGCGCCAGTCCCAGCTGTCTTCAGGCGACTGGGGGGGCTGGACACGCTCTGCCAGTGCTCTCTTGTAAGATACCGTGTAAGAAGACAGGAAATGATGTCTTTCCTACAGAAGCAACATGTCTGCAGGGCCAAAGGCTGAGGTGGTCCAATCGCCGTGCACATTTCTCAACTATTAATGAAGCCAGCAGCCATTTGGGATGGTGAAGCAGCAGTTAGTCAGGATTCCTCTGAGCTTGTGCCAGTGATTAATATCACCTCCTCCCGACATGCTGGACTTTTAATAGATCTTCACCCTCCCAGGAGAAGAATGTTGGTCGACCTGATCAAGCTCAGGGCTGGAACATCCACCAGTATGATTCAGAGACCAGGATGGGAGACGGCAGGGTGGGATTGGCCAATCCAATTTGCCCGCTGACTGATGGCTCGGGAGCGCCGAGCCAACCGGAATAACAGCTTCCAGTGAGTTTGGTGGATCCTTTCCCACGGATTCTCACAGGATTTATGGGTGGATCAATAACCGCTGCCATCATGTCTCCATTGTGGATCAGCAGACGTCCTCCCCGGACATTAGAATGCAGCTTTTCCAAAGATTCCCAGAATTTGTTGGATGTCAGGGTCAACCTTAAACTGCAATTCACCATTTATTGTGATTTTTTTTTGGTCCGTCAGGAGAGTCCTCTGGTCTCTAGCTGTAATAGCGACACTGCCCTCTAGGTGGCAGACTACACCAACATTCCAGTGCACCTGTTCTCCACACGGTTGAGGCAGGAAGTCAGCCAGATCAGCCCTGCGGGAATGTTTGTGAGGGCAGAAAGAGAGAGGGAGAGCGAGAATAACCTCTATGTCTCATCACGACCCACTTCTAAAGGCAGCTTCTCTTCCTGCATCCTTGTGTGTTCCTGCATCAGCACTCCTGCTAATGATGCTGCGCTGCTCCGCCGTTACCGGAGTCACGTGATCAGCCCCCCAAAGGGATTGTTTTCTGGGGTTTGATCACATAGTGTTTGAAAAACACCCCCTCGCACTCTTGTTCCAAGGGAAAGGTGCACCGGAATATGCGCACCGGTCGGTCTGGATGTGATGGACGGTTGCACGGGGGTTGGCTGAGCTTCCTGCGGCGTGAGCCAATCAGCAGGCGAGCCCCTCTCCTCCTGACTCTTAATTGGCTGTCTTCCCTAGCGAGCCCAGCTGACACACACACACACACACACGCACACGCACGCACGCACACACACACAGCCAGCTGGTTATCTTGGAGAATGAGCAGAGGGACACGGTGAAGAAAGAAGCAACATTCCCAGTGCCAGTGTGTGTGTGTGTGTGTGTGCCAGTAATTACCTTCTAGTGTCTGAGCCAATCAAGAGCCTCAGACACAGAGTGGGAGGAATCCCATTTAGATTCATAGTGTATTCCCAGCAGCGAGGTAGACAGAGTGTTTATTGAATTAGCCGGAGAGGAAGAACATTAGGCTCATCTGCGGAGCGACGCGGGTCATCTCTTCTCGTATTTGCTGCCGGGTCGCTGGTACAACACCGATGGACAAGATGAACCACAGCTCAGCCGAAGCGGAGGCTGAAACCATAGAGCCGCTGCGTTACCTCAGGTAGGCACCTACTCGCTGTCCCTTTGTGCTGTCACGCCTGTCCCACTTCTTCTCCTCGTCCTCCTCCTCTTCTCGCTCTTCTCCTGTTCCACACTAATGTCACAGAACTGTTCTCAGATCAGTGCTAGAACGAGAGCAACCCAGTTAGAGCTCTGGAGAGTCCTCACACTGAGCTTTCAAACTGACTTAAAGGCTACTTGAACGCCTCTCTTGAGGGTGATGGAGCGCCCCCAGAAAACTCTTTGCTGCTATTTTTGTCGCGCGGCCTGAAATTAAATTACAGGATGAGCTGTAATTGAATTTATCAGGAACCGTTATTACCAACGGAGATGATCTTCATCATCCGAGGCTGAACGCCGGAGTGCGGGGAGCCGAATAATCATTTGGTTTCACGGTTGAGGGTTAGCATGGCAAATTTGAAGTTTCAGCCTCATGTTAAACTGACTAAGCGATGAGAGCTGAAGGTCGTTGTCAACACGGATCCTCTGATGGGAACCTGAATAAAGTCCCGTTCTGATTCACTCATCACCACCGAAACACCGTTTCCAGACTACCTCCGTCTGATTATCAGATTGAGACGTAGAAGTATCTGACAACAGTGAAGCAGAGCAGATGAAAGTGGGACCATTTTCTTTCTGAACCGTTGCCAGCAGAGACTATGTGACATCACAATCATGTGTGCGTTGATGGGTTATTAATAATGTTCTGGTCGCTGGAGCAGGTGTGAACACCTTATTCAAATGATTGCGTTGACCAGGATATGACCCGTAGGAATTAGCCTTGTAACAAAAGACAGAGAACAAAAAGGGGATAAAATTCTTTTTTTTCCTCATTCAATTCATTCAGTTTTCTTTATTCCAGTGTCATTTCTGGTAGCGCAGAGAAAAATCTTTACATGTTGGAGGTATTGTGCATTGAAATCCAGCTCCACCTCTGCCTTTATCGAGCCCTCTTAGCTTAGCATTCCTGCCACAGTGGCAGGAATCTTTTTCTCCAACTGGGATGTCTATAAGAATAGTTTACTGTTCTGGGTTTAGTCGGATTCACTATTATCGAGCATTGGGCTGCTACCAATCCCTGCGAACAAATTGGGCAGCATCACAACTGGATGTTGCATACACCGTATAAACACCATCATTCCATCCGGGATCTCTCCCAAATCCCATTTTCTCTTTTTTATTTTTACTTTTCTTCCCTGCCAAACAAGGGATCTGCCAGGACAGCTAGCTGACGACACCATGTTGGTTGTTGAGGAGTCGCGTTTCTTCTGTTTCTACGAGACGTTCCTCCTCACTTCACTGGCAGCGGCATGGAGTCACGTCTGCTGTCAGAGGATCATCACTTTCAAATCGCTTTAAACCATCTTCCTGTCTGCCGGGTTGTTAAACTGACTGAAAACTTGCCAGCCTCATCAAACATGGACTTTCCTGTGCAGCCTTAAACCGACACCAATCCTCCGCCTCTTTTGTCCCCACATTGAGACCTGGAATCCTCTTTGAGATAAAGACGCGTCCCGGCGCTGCGTGCAGGTGTGGAGGCAGAACGAGTGTGGACGATCGGTGACCTCGCCGTGTTCGTCTCTGCCTGGTTATCCAGTTCTGGCGATCGCGGTTCCTTCCCTGCCTCCAGCGCACTGCAAACAGGATGATGTGCTCCGCGTACGCAGATGATGTAATCCTCTTCTCCCGATCGCGTTCTGCTCAATTTGTCCGGATAAACGCGTACAAATAAGCGTGTTCTCTACAGTAATCGCCACCGATTTAGGCGCCCGTCAGTGGCTTGACACCACGTCGCCGTCGACCACGTCGTATTTCCTCTCTGTTTACATCCCAGTTGCTGCGGCTGCTGGATTAACAATCACTCCAGAGGTTTCTGTCCCACTTCTCAAACTCTCAGATCTCGGCTGTGTGATGGAGCTGACAGTCAAATAACATTCCCATTCACTCCCAGGGCTGTAGAGGGATCTTGTCATGCTGCCATTTCTATAATTAGGCTCCACACAAGCCTTTTAGAATAAACTGAGCTTCATAATTCAGCTCCGCAATAATGGAGGTATCTGTCGATCACTGCTGCTGTTTAAACCAAACGGGGACTTCATTACCAGGAAGAATCCCTCCTGGATAATTAACGTTGGGGACTTGAGAGCGCTCTTTTCCAAGTATGCATCCACACTAGTCATCGGCTCACACACGGCAATTAGCCGGTGAAATATTCACCTCTGGCCTTTCCATATATAGAATAGGTTAAATAGCAGCTTCAATCCCACCGTGGTTTTTGATGGTGGCGGTGAGGAGGAAACCACACCACATGAAGGGTAGAGCCAAGATCCCCCTGACGATGTGTTTGAATCCTTTCGGAGGTGATTTCATTTAAACTCGTCACCTAAACAAACAGGACTGGCCCTGAAATTAAAGTCCCGCCGCCCTGGAGAAATAATGTAATCAGGGGCTCTGCACTGATCAGCCGTTCCATCTTCTGGAGGACAAATTCTTTGACCTCTCGTCCTCCCCGCTCGTCCCCACAGCTCTCCTGTTAAATCAGAGCGCAAACGTTGGCTCATTAATTAACCACAGCATTACCACTTGCTGGGATGTTCTGTGGGGTGTAATCGAGCGTTTCTCGTTGCCTCTGCGTGCAATTAAAGAGCTTCCGTTTCCCCACGCCACCTTTCACCCTCTGTCCCATCCTCCATTGAGTCGCCAGGGATGGCAGAACCACCTTTGCTGACATCGTCTGTCCTCGTGCCTCCTAACGTCGGGCTGGTTGTCATTCTTCTGACTTCCATCTGCCCAGCAACCAGCCAGCTGTGTATGCATTAGGACATTTATTTATAGGGTAAATATATAAAGAGACACATGCAGTCAGTGGGAGCATGCACTGTGTTTTCATCCATTTCCTGTTTCACCCATGAGGACGGGCTTTAGCTACAGTGTTCTACATGTGTGAATAGACACCCGGAGAACACACCCATTGTTGTTCTTATGGGGTCTGGAGGGATTTTCTTTGTCTTCGTATCGTGCTGTGATATTATCATTACTCATGATACCCAGGGTCCCGTCTTCTGCCCCAGGCGAGCCTTCAGCCATGCGTCGGTGTGTGCACGGACACATCTTTGAACAGGATCACGAGTGCGCAGTTGCCTCAGACTGAAGCACTTGAGAAGCCACAGTGGAGTGGTTGCTCGAGGGCTCAAGGAGGGATTGGACACGATTGGCATGTAACAAATACCATAACAGTAACACCAGCCAGAGCTGGGCTCATGCTAGCTGTTCACCTCTTAAAACATGTAAAGGGTCCTCAAAATGTGTTCTTCTGTCTCATACGTGGTGTGGACGTGTGTGTGAGGTACAGCGTCAGCGTGTGAGGGCACTAGTTTCCTGTAATAACACACTGCAGACGTGCTATCGTGGCTATATGCTATGGCAGTCAGGCCAGTGGTCGTCAGGGAAAGAGGGAATTGCTGATGTTTTCCGTGGTGGTCAGGGATCCTCAGGGGCACCCTGACTGGTCCATATGCAGCACGATGTGCAGCACTGTGCACTACACCTCTGGAGATGCTCTGAAAGGAGTCGGCCAGCCTTTTGGAGCCTCATTCAAATTTGCTCAAATCTTAATGCTTGCCCGGTTTTCCTGTTTTTAAAACATCAAGTTTTAAGTTTTAAGACCTCATCAACGCCCGACCATCTCTGATGAACGATGACTACCCCGTCCAGTCCTGAGGAATGACCCGACAACAATGTTGCCCTGGAAAAACCGCTGACAAAAGGTTCCGTCGTAGCCGTTTGCGCTGGATGTTAAAATATCATTCTGCTCAACGAAGCTCAAACCTTTTAGCTAACGGGAGGAGACAAGAGACCGAGAACTGTAACAAAAGCAAAGCAATCGGCTTCAAGTGCATTCACATGAAACACTTTAATTACTACGAGAGCCAGAGAGGACTTCCAGGCTTGCAATCAGCTGCGTGTAGATGCGATCACGTCATTGCTATGGCGACGACAACATTCTCCCTGTTTAGCATGTGTGACGAGGTCTCCGTGTTCTGGGTGTGAGCCTTGAAGGAAGTGGCTGAACTGGACAGGGTCACAATAATAGTGAATGGTGGACCAGGAAAGAGCCGGTTGTATTGTTGTGTTAGTAACTCTGATCTTTTGGGACAGCTCTTCACCTGAGCTCCTGCCCAGCAGCACAAAAGTGCCCGTTCGGGCTGAAGAGAGCACACAGGCAGCAGCCTTTGTTCACACAACAGACCTGTTTATGGAGGGCCGGGCAGAGACCACGTCCTCATTATGTCCACACTCTGGAGCATTTAAAGGGTTTCAGTGGGCTTTGGAGCACAAAAACGGCGGGGGGGGGGGGGGGGGGACTGGACTGGACTGGACTCTCCCGAAGGCGCCCCAGTCTGTTCTACGTTCACAATAGTGGACGGGGAAAATAAAAACTTGGAATAGAGTGAACGGTAGGCTGCTCTCCGAGACAGCCTGGCTTAGTGTCTTTGTCTTCCAGAGTTGCTGTGAGGAGCTGCTGCCCCCCCGGCTGGTCGCCAGTGCCAACACACATCTGCGCCTGTGTTATTTAAGCTAGCTGTGAATGGGCTTGCACGAGTGTAAGCCTCATTTAAATAAATGTGATTTACTTGTTTCCACCTTGGGGGGGGACGCCCAGTCTCAACGCACAAACAAACACCCGCCATTGTGTTGTCACCTTCCATTACTGTCATGGATGAGGCTCATTTTTAAGCCCTTGGATTTGTTTGGCAGAGCGACGGTGATTCTCCCGAATCTCCAATAGGAAGCACAATCTGAAAGAAGCCGCCGGCTACACAGGGGAGGCCGTTAATGTTACACTTAACGAGCTCCAAATGGCGCCGTCTTGCTCCACGAAACCCCTCATCGGGATGGAGGAACCTCAAAGTTGTACCAAGTCACATTCAACGACACGCTTGCTGTCCCTGAAGGATGGCGCCCCGCTGAGCTCCGCGTGGATCCTGCCTAATTCCACACCGCTTGGGTCTTTTCCCGAGCTCCAAGAGTGCTTCTGGTAATTACGCGGGCTCTTGTTTAAGGCTGTGGATCAGATTAGCAGGCTGTTATTAAAGAAAAGCCATTGTTCCATGTGACAGCTTCGCAGAGCGATTTAAATAACTGCAATTAAAGCTGTTAAGCGTCACAGCGCTTAAATGTGGCCCTTCCCGTCCACTGATAAGCTCCGCCTTCAGTGTGCGAGCTTGGCGTTCCCTTTGAAATAAATACGATCACATCATCAGCAAACGTGCGGTTTACAGTCAGGAAGCCTTCGTCAAACAATGTTAGCATGAAGGATTAATAAATGACTGATTAGGGGTGGGGGGTGCATTTGGTGGATGTTGCTAGCAAAGCGGCTGAGCGGCGTGTTTGTAAGAACGAGGCGAATCGCTCCATAAGAGGTCCATTAGCGCAGATTTCAGCAGCAACAGGCTTCAGTTTCTCCGCTCCTTCCATTGATTTCTCTCCTCGTTTGCCGGCTGGGGGGGTTCTGCTGCCGAAATAACCAAACAACCACGACCAAATCAAAAATTAGCAATGAAAATGAAGAAATGTCTTCATTTCCACCTCCAGGGTTCTAGCAGGCGCTTGCTGGTCGCTGTTATTGATTGAGAGTATTTAAGGGAACAGAAGCAATCGATTATTAGAGTCGATCGCTGACAGCTGCGCGCGCGCACGTCCACTGAGTCCGTGCACGTCCACTGAGTCCGTGCACAGGCGGAGTGAAAGTGTGCAGGAATAATTCATCGGATCCTGTCAGGAGGCGACGTCCAGGCGGGAGGACGTCCGTCCCTTGAAGCAGCGTCACTTCTGACGCCCAGTCGGTTGATATTTGCTCGCTGATAGGTCGCGTCCTTCTGTCCTCATCTCCTCCTGTCCGGTCCTCCTGTCCTCCTGTCCTTCTGTCCACGTGTCCTCCTCTCCTCCTGTCCTGTCCTCCTCTCCTCTTGTCCTCCTGTCCTGTCCTCCTGTCCTGTCCTCCTCTCCTTCTGTCCTCTCTCCTTCTGTCCTCCTGTCCTGTCCTCCTGTCCTCCTGTCTCAGATTGACCGATGATGTCACAGCCCCGCTGGCTGTTTGAGCTGTTGCTCCTTTGCTCTTTTGGTTTTCTGCAGCCTTCTCACCTTGAGAGGATAAAAATAACTAAAGATTTCAGGTGTTTATTTTCTTTTTAACTTTGCTCTGATTCATGCAGCAAGATTTGTTATTGGGGGAGGGGGTCCTCAAAAATACCAAATGCTCTGAAAAGTCAACCCAGTGGCAGCGGCAGACGATATAACGGCTGTTCTTTGGTTGGTGATGCTTTTTATGCCACCATTTCCCCCAAACATCCTGTTTTACCCCCCGCTGTGGTTATTTTCCCCCTTCTGAACCCGTGTGGGCGACATTGCCGCCAGGGGTCGGAGCGGACAAGGGTTCTCATAGCGACGGAACGGGAGCGGAGCCCAGCAGCCGCTCAGAGACTGAGGACATACAGTGTGAGTGTGTGTGTGTGTGTGTGTGTGAGTGTGAGTGTGTGTGTGTGTGTGTGTGTGTGTGTGTGTGTGTGTGAGTGTGTGTGTGTGTGTGTGTGAGTGTGTGTGTGGAGGATGGAGGGGGGGTTCCTTTTCTCTCAGCTATTATCGCTTGTCACTCACAGTTGGATTTGTGCCAGTTGCCATGGAGACCAAGCTCGCCTCCACCCCTGCGAGCATTGCTGCCGGGCTGACGTGTGTAACCTGTGTCACACACAGGTGATTTAACACAGGCACGGAGTTCAGGCTGCTTGTGGAAGGGGATGATTTGGATCAGAGAAGCTGCCTCCCGCACGTTTGTGGAGAATGGGGCCTTTTTCTGCTCGTCTGCAGGCAGCAGCTCTCTTCGTTCCTCTGGTGGTCCCATCAGTCTGCTCTCACATTTGACCTCCATCACATATTTCCCTGCTGTCCAGTCAATATTTCCTTTCCTCTGTCATGAAAATGTCCCCTGCCTGCATTTGTCCTTCCAGCCCAGAATTATGGCTCAGATGAATCATGATTAGTTCCCATTCATTCCTAATTATGTTTCATTCGGTTCAGATGAAAATGCTAAATACACATCTGAAGTATTTACATATTTTCATGGCATGTTACCCCTGCAAGTTGCATAATCTGTGCTTAAAAACAAACTATTGTGCTTTGACCATGTATTTAGAAGCAGCTGCATCTGCTCACATGTCTGCCAAAGAGGTATTTCCTACCTTTGGTAATCTGATCCATTGTTAACCTGCCTCTGGTTCACATCCTGCCTCTGGTTCACTTCCTGTCTTTGGTTCACTTCCTGCCTCTGGTTCACTTCCTGCCTCTGGTTCACTTCCTGTCTTTGGTTCACATACTGCCTCTGGTTCACTTCCTGTCTTTGGTTCACTTCCTGTCTTTGGTTCACATCCTGCCTATGGTTCACTTCCTGTCTTTGGTTCACTTCCTGTCTTTGGTTCACATCCTGCCTCTGGTTCACTTCCTGCCTCTGGTTCACTTCTTGCCTCTGGTTCACTTCATGGCTGTTTCTGAAACCACCCCCTATACCCTACATCAGGGGTGGGGAACCCCCGGCCTCCGGGCCGTATACGGCCTACGAGACCATTTCTACCGGCCCGCAATGCAATAAGATTTTTATATTTTATATGTGCACTTATACAGTGGGACCGTTCGCTAAACTCCACGAGCTGCGAGTAGCAGCGGTAGCGTATTTTTGCCTTTCGTATCCTGAAATTTATTTTTTTTAAAAAGAAATTTATTTTCCTTGAAATATTTTCCCGTTTTCTGAGATAAAACAGACGGTTATGTTATGTCCGAGTCAAGGTCAGGATCAGTGAACACAGCATGTGATGTACGTAGTGGGCTGGACTGATTGACACGGACGAAAAATGCATAGCGAAACACGCTAAACTCGACGAGTTGAAAGGACAGATGAGTTTGGATAAAATTAGCGCTCTTCGTCAGCGTTTGGAGGCTCAACGAGCAGCTTTCACACGACCATGTACCGACAGAGAGAATATTACGCAAGTTTTGTGATGAGTGAATTAACAGCCACGAAGCTGAAACCTCACACCGAAGGAGAGTTCGTGAACGTGCCTCGTAGCCGCTGCTGAGGCGCTCGCGCCGGACAACGTAAAATTGTTTCAAAGTGTGAATTTTCTTTCGTGAATAACTATTGAACTAAGACATATATTGTTATGATTCCAGTGGCTAACGGTATGTTTTTATGGTCAAGGAATCTAAATATGTAGTCAAAATATATGTGGGACTAATATTTATGGTGGAAATCACAATATGCCAGGAATTGTTGCGCTTGGCGGAGGTCTGCGCTCTCCGAGTGCTTTCTAGTTGTTATTATTATTGTCTTTATCGTTCTTTCTTTTCATTTATTTTCTTGATTATCTTGTTTTATTGCAGTTTTTGTGAGTAGAGGCCTCGAACAGGCCCTTACGGGTCTCTTGCTTCAACTCTGCACCTCTTTTTTATTGTTTTGTATGATGAAAACATATTTTACTTGTTTGTCATTTTATTCTATTTTTTTTGGTGATTTTATATGCATGTGTGCTAAATAAATAATTCAAACTCAAATGCAGCAATCATGAGACTTAGTAACACAGTGGTTATAGACTTTTCTTTGTCTTTTTTTTGCATCCCTAGGTATGTGTTCATAATAGTATGGCCCTCGGAGGACTTTATAAAAATTGAAATGGCCCTCGATATGAAAAAGGTTCCCCACTCCTGCCCTACATAGTGCACTCAATAGTGTGGATGCCATTTTGAAATAGTGTCCGAATTGTTAGTGAGCATCGCTGGACCCTATGTAGTGCACTCAATGTATCCCACAATGCACTGCACTGTAGTGTACAGCGAGCACCCTAACTCGGAAAATGACCGCTGAATGTATTTCTGATGGGTTAAAATAAATAAATGGACCTGGCCACTTTTCCCGGCGACCGGTTCGTAATTATTATGCGACACCATGACGTCACTTTAAACGTCACTTTAAATTGAGTGCAGTACGTAGTTCACTCCATCCATGTCCCCCATGTCGTGAGCAGTGAAGAGGGAATGAGTGTGTGGTTCCGGAAACAGCCCAGGTCTCCATGTCTCTGTGCTTCTCAGCCTCTTTAGCGGCTTTAAAAGAGCAAAGATGATGCTGTCACCCCAGTAGGACACACCAACCCAACTCAACCGGACCACCCACCGGTTGAGGGAAGCATGAGCCGTGTCAGAAACAGCAGAGGAGAGCACGCATGGCCACACGCACGGCCACACGCACGGCCACACGCACGGCCACACGCACGGCCACACGCACGGCCACACGCACGGCCACACGCACGGCCACACGCACGCACTACTGGATTAGCCATGGCGATTCTCAATAGTGTGAAGAGACATTCGGAGCGTTGGGGCTCATTAGCTGCGGTGCTGTGACTGTTCAGTTACACATGAGGAATAAACCTGCGCCAAAGATAAACCAGCTTTACAAATGAAATAAATGAACTATTTAGATCAAGTATTTTTTTTGTCTTTTTGCCCAGACACTCGGCTTTTAAGATGGAGCTTATAGCTCATGCATTATCGTGTCTTCAGCAGTTAGCTTAGCACGTAAATATTCCCCAAATGGGGACAGGAGGCTGCTCTGAAGACTTTTGGAAACAGCAGATGCAACGACCTTTTCCACCTTTTTCTCTTTGCTGAAGTGTTTGTGTGGAAAAATTCCCAATCCGCACTGATGCGACCGTAGGCTCAGATGTTCTCAGAAGAATGGAAAGAAGTTGTCTCTCAGGATACATTTTACCTTCTTCTACACAAAGTTTACATCTACGCTTTGGTCCTCCACGTTTCGCTAACAGACGCTGTCGCTGTAGCTAATAGTTAGCAAAGCTCAACGCCAGCTCTATCGCTACTCACCGTCTAAGGAGGGGATGAGCCCATCAGAGATACGGCGCATGAAAATCATCCCTGTATGGAGGAGCTCGTTAAAACCTATAAATCACCCTTCTGCACCTCTGCTGTTCCCGCTGTTCTTGCACTTTTACCTCCTAATCCTATTTAAAGAATGATGCATGGAAATCTTAAACAACTGTCGCATACAGCCCCCCCGCCGGGGGCCCTGGGCTGCACAGTGGGTGTGACATTCACTTCCTAATGTAAGGGAAATGCCACCTGTGCAAACCTCTCAGCTAATCCAGACAAGCGCCGAAGCTGCAGGACGCCTGACGTTCCAGCTGCACAAATGGACCTTCAGCAGGCCCAGGTTTGCTGGAATTAACCATTAGCATTAGCGCTAGCAGCTAATCCTTTATGTACACTTAAGCCCAAAGAGATTCGGACCCTCTCGGTATCGCCATCACACCTGATCTCTGAGGACTCCTCCCATCATCCTCTCTGCTGCTCTTCCTCTTTATACAGCCATCAGAGCCACACATGCATGGATGCGCACGTGTGAGAGAAAGGTCGTCTGAGCGCCACGTTCGATGTGCTTGTGCCCCCCCCCCGCTGCTGCGCCCATCATTTATACATAGCCTGTGTGTGTGTGTGTGTGTGTGTGTGAGGGAGAGAGCGAAAACAAAACACCGCTTGGTGTTTTGAGCCTGTGGCCAAACAGTTTGGGCTTGAGTCTGCTCATCAATATGCAGTCAGCTGTTTATAGATTCTGCTGGTGTCCTGGCTTTGATTGCCTTTCAGTTGACCCCATTTCCTCCATTTTGATTAAAAACTCTCCACCGTTGCGGAAAAAGAGCGAGGACGCGGGGATCGAACATGGAACGTTAGATTGAACTCTCACTGAAATATTCCCTTTAATGCTGCATTATAGGCTGCAGTTGCTCCACTTTGTTGTTCTTGATTATTAAAGTTAATTTAATGGTCAGTAAATAAAATGTTGTGATGCAGCTTGTTGGTTCCAAGCTTCCCTAAAAGTGGATCGCTTTCTCTTCTGTTTGTTTTTTATATATTTAGGAATATTTGGCCTTTCAACTACAGCTCCTTTGTGGTTCCTGAGTCAGATATGCCTCACACACACACACACACACACACACACACACACCACACACACACACACACCACACACACACACACATGCAGAGAAAATCTTGTAGCTGTTTAACTCTTTGAAGCTGAATAATGCACCTGAGGGCAGAAACAGCCTCCTAACTGATGCTTTTCTAGCTTTTATTCACATTCATTTCTATTGATTTGTGTTTCCTGTAGACCTCAGAAGTTTTTTTCAGGTGGAACAAAGGGGTGAAAGAATAAAACCCACCTCAGATATTCAGCTATGCAAATATGGGAAATTGGGGGAAGTCAAATACGCAATAAACACAATAAATAACTGAATTAAGGACAAGCGCCTGCTGCAAAATGGTGTAAAAATCAGAAAAAGGCACCGGGGTTGAGAGCTGATTAACATTTATCCTCTTAGGCGAACAAAAGACAAACAATTATGGCAACAACATAATGAATGTAATTTACGGACGCGTTTTTCCAGCGATTGCTGCGTATTTCTCCCACAAATGCAGACGCGGAGCCGCCTGTGTGTGGCTGTTAATGCTGCTGAAGCGTCCTCTCCTGAGGCAGCTGCTGACGTTCTCCTCTCAGGGCAACTTGGCCTCCTCCACTGGCTGTGACATCTGGAGCCCAACCAGCATCAACGCTGAACAAAGAGGCCCCGTGGGAGCGGAGAGAAGCCCGACAAACACGCGTTACGCACGTCTGGCTGGCTCTGGTGCTGCTGTCAACATTAGCCGCCTAATGACAGATCGTTAAGTGCCTTCACGTGCACGCAGGAAAACCAAATTCCTGCGTTAGATCGATTACATAAAAATCCACGTGGGCACTTTAGCGCGATTTAAGTTGCCACAGAACTGCATGTATGTGTATCTGAACAGCCCCGGCGAGCTGTGTGTGTGTGTGTGTGTGGGGGGGGGGTATTTAAGCCCTGGGTAGGGGGGCAGGTTTTTAATACTGCTGGGTTTACTCACTCTGAGCCACTTCCGTCTTCCTTATTGTATATTGTTATTAATATTTATTCAATGATAGAGCCTGAAGGAGCCAGGGTTACCATAGCAACCACAAACTGACAGGTCAGTTGTCAGTACTGTGCTACAGCGACAAAGCAGTCTGTTGGTTCATCAGCACGAAGCTCTGATCGGGCCTAAACCAGGAAGCTTCCTGCCTCCAGCGGCCTGAACTCGGCCTTTTTCCTCACCGTGGAAGGTCACATGACCCAAGACGTGTCGTCATGCGCTGGATCGGAAAATCAGATGACTTCCGTCTGATCTCTGAAAACCGCACCAGTTGAAACAGTTGAATCCAGTTGAAACAGGAAGTAGGAAGGAA
Organism: Takifugu flavidus; assembly: GCF_003711565.1. Taxonomy (NCBI): domain Eukaryota; kingdom Metazoa; phylum Chordata; class Actinopteri; order Tetraodontiformes; family Tetraodontidae; genus Takifugu; species Takifugu flavidus. Next base: position 5,775,910 of record NC_079526.1, read on the forward strand.
GGACAGTCTGCAGGACAGTCTGTCTCTCTTCGAGGACATTTAGATGGGCTTGAGTGGAGACAGGTTACCTCAGGTCGTCCACAATCATCCTCACGGTTGCCGAGAGACGGAGAGCCGGTTGACGGCAGGAGCCATTGATTAGGTTTATCCGAAGAACGTCTGTCTGCTCCGACCGGATCTGAGCGCACGGATAAAGTGATTAGTTCTGATCTGAAATAAAGATGCTACCGGAGACAGTTGTAGAGATTGGACACACACACACACACACACACACACACACACACACACACACACACACACACACACATGCGTGCTCCTTACTGGAAAGCCCTAAATGATTGCCCGAGGACACATTTTATTTTGATTGGATCAGACCGGAGCAGCATAAAGGGGCCATGCTGGGCCGTCAGAGAGGGACCATATGGAGGCTAAAAGCTCGCGTCCATGTCACAGCTGAGCCCGTGTATGAGACCCCCCCCCACACACACACACACACCATCGCCGCGGCTCCTGGCCCTCCTGATAATTGTGGCAACATTTAACCCTTTTAGTTCAGCCCGATTGTTGATCCTCCATCTTGGATCAACTCATGACGTAGGTTTTCAGATCGACCCCCCGACAACAAAGACACTTAATCTCCGCATTGATTTTCTTTCAAGACCAAAGGGAAAAATCACACGTCCGCCGCTCTGAAATGCCAGAGGAATTCCCTCCGCTGCCTCTCTGGCATTTCAATTTGCTTTCCTCGTTTCACCAACAAATAGCTCTCCGGCTCTGAGCGCTCCGACCTTTCAGACGTTGGGATCAGACAGGTCTTTCAGCCCGTCACCCCCCCCCCCCCCCCCGTCATCGGGTGGATGCTGAGGGGCTTCCTGGAGGCTCCCAACAGGACATGCGCTTGATGATTTAGGTTCTCCTGGATGTATAAAGACACACCCATGAACCTTCCGCTGATCAAACCATGTCACCCGAGCCGCCGTCGCTCTAGGAGCGACCTGGAAATCACGCTTGTTCCCGCGCTCCCGCGTCCCAGAATGAGTACCTGAGGGGAACCGGGATTGTTTTGGTGGGGCATGAGTCAGGGTCAAAGGTCGGGTTGCAAATACGCCACATGGAGGGTTAAAACCAGCGGCTGCCTCTGAGCTCTAAGTGAGGAATCAACAGCCAAATCAGTGACCATGGATCAGTTACCTGATGCTGAGGGTTCTCATCCCTCCACTCTATCCCCCCCCCCAGCCCATCCATCTGCCAGGGTGGTGTCCCGCGGAGCGTAAACCCACGTTAGAGTCAATGTGAGGGGGGAGCGCGAGGGTGACAGAGGACAGAACAGGGTTGGTCGTGTGTGCAGTCAGCGTGAAAGCGATGATAACGATGATCAGTGAGAGGTCGCAGCCCAGCAAACAGCTCCGGCGCCCGGGGGTGGCTAAACAAATAAATGCCATTTTGACAGGCATAAAAGCTCTGAATACAGCCCATTATACCGCACCATTGTGGGGAGAGAGCTGCCACAAAAGGGATGCAAATACGGCAAAGATTCGCCGCAGCTTTGTTCAGAAAAGGAGCGCGCGGAGGGATAATGGACGGGAAGATGGAGGGCGAAGCCGGGGGGGATAATGGTCCTCCGAGGCAGGAATGGCACTCATGATTTACACCCCTGAATAGATCAAAACAGTCAAATTAACCTGGATCAGACCATCCTACCGGCGTGCTAGGTAACACAAGACAGCTCCGGGGCCACGGGGGCCACGGGGGCCATGCTCGTGCTGTTGCACGTGTGGCAGGCTGCAGAGCGGCAGGAGACTTTGAGTCCTCTTAATCTCGCCCCTGTGCAACTTCAGGAATTAGCCAACCTGATAGTAGGTGGGAATCGAGGCTATTTCTGTCCCCGAGTGTTAGGAAAAAAGAAGCCCCTCAGATTTTAAGTGGCGTGTTCTCTGCTGCTCGCCAGCTGCACAGGTTTCATCATCGTTGCAGCGTCTCTGTAATGTTCTCCTCTCCGTTCTCCCAGCCTCTCACTTGCTTCATATGAGATTGAATTTTGCTTCCATTGTTTTCCGTCTTTGTTCCCCCGGATGACTCACACGAAACACGCCGGCGCCGAAATAATGAGCGCGGAATATGGAGAACTTCTCCCTCGCGCTTAATAATCTATAGTTGAATTAGAATTTATGTATATGTTGAATCCTCCGTCTTCTGCCGCCTTTGTGCCGCAGACGCTGCAGCATCAGCGCCCTCATTTCCCCACAGAGGCGATTAAAGTTTCATTTAGCTGCATCTCAGGTGAAGGTAAACAGCCTCATTAGCTGGTGGAGATCACAGGTGGAGCAGAGCGACAGTGGAGGTGACACGCGTCACGCCCAGCATGGGGAAATCAAGCGTCTCCCCGGAGGGGCGGCTGCATGACTGGTGGCTACAGGTGAAACAGAAGCCAGCACTCATAAAGCCCCGGCTTGTTCTGCAGCTGTGCGCCTGCACACGCGCACGCCTACGCAGGTGTGCAGCGCTGACGTAAAGGCCACGCCAGCACTCCCAAAGCTGCTTTTGTTCTTATTCTGGCGCATTTATGAAGAAATAGGGCTTGGAACATATGACGGGGAAAGCGTGAATTTGGAACAATCACCTGCTTTTATCTGCGCGGCGTGCCGCACCCTGGTGGTCGCGCCAGCTCCAGCTAACGAAGGCGGCAGTCGAGAGCCGCGCGCCCACCACGCGCTAACCTGGTGTTAGCGTATCTCCTGTGAAAGCTCGTCCCTGCCCCCTCCAACGCAACGCCTTCCATCCAAATTTAGCTCTGCAAAAAGCCAGAGGAGGCTCTATTGTGCTGCCGTGCACGCGCGGAGCACAGGGCGAACCCCGCGGACCGACGTGATCTTTCCAAAGATCAACTTGTCGCGGCCACTCAGGAAACATCCCTGAGGTGAGCGGCGGGTGCCAGCTGCTGCTGCTGCTCCACTGCCTCGGGTAAATGCCAGAAACCCCACTTGGATAAGCCCACGCGCACACGGAGGCGCCCACACAAACACACTGCAGATGCTAAAGCAAAGACAAGCAGCCGTTAATCAGCGCAGGAGGGCTGGCGTTAATAGGTAATGTATTCATGTGTGCACAGTTTTCTAATGAACACAGGCCCAAACGCTCTTGACTCCTGAGAGTCTCAACGATGCGCAGCAGCCCGGATTAGAAGCCACGCTGATTTTATGAGCCCTTCCTTCCCCTATTTTTACCGATTGATGGTCAGCTGTCTGAGCACTGTGGCGCTGAGGGGTGAAAACATGACGGGGCCCCATTTCAGTTAATCTGTAATCTGCTGCAGTACCTCAAAGCGGCCACCAGGTGTCCGTAGAGTGACAGAGATGCATGTCGATTGGAGTCAGGATGATTTGAGTTCCAGTTGACTCCTCGTGGTTTCTGTATTAACAGAGACAGGTGACAGCCTTGTCTCTTTGTCCTTGCACCCCCCCCCCCCCCTTCCCCTTCCCTTGATCTAAAAGCAGCAGCAGCAGGGGTGTTCTGTTCAGCGACATCATTCAGGCTGTCAGTCAACGTCAAACGAGGCCCGTAGAAAATGTCGCGACCCATCCAGAGAATGCACCGTCCACCCGCGTGCGTCCTCCCGCCCACCTGACCTGTCTGTAGCTCGTGGTGACTGCGTTCCTCGGCGTTCTCATGCGTCGTCGTTAACATGCAGAGACCCGACGACCTCCCACGCATGAACGCCGCCGCTTTAGGAACCTCGTAAACGCGGCTGTCGTCTTGCATCTGTGTCGCGGCACTCGTGACACCCAACGGGGGGAGTGTTTACTGGAGAATCCTGGTTAGAACCTTCCCCACCGGTTCAGTCAGGTTAAGAAAAGGGCCAAAAGATCCCTATGTTGGGGTGTTACAGTGTCAGTGGGACGTGGGTGGGGCTCGCTGGACGGACAGCTCGTCTCTGACCTTGACCGCGTCGAACCACTTTTCCTGGCACGCACGCTTGCATCCCCCTCCTAAATACTTTGGACGTTTTAAAGGCAGAGGATGTCAATCTTTATGGGATCAATAAAGAACAACTGGGCTGTCAGTGTTTTACTTGCGCAGCACAGACGGGCTGATTTACGCCGCAGAATCCTGGACCCAAAGATCATTTTCACTCGCACTAAACTATGAAATATTCACGCAGACTTTTAAATGAGGCTGGGACTATTTCCTGGAGCTCGACGGAGGCCGCGTAAATCTCCGGCGGGTGATTCTGATGCCTTTAGCGGACGATAAACAGACGTGACGCTGACCATCTGTTGTTCTGTGTCTGACAGCAAAGGGGAGGCGGCAGCTATCGAGACGGAGCTACTGAAGGACTACAGGTTTGGACAACAGCAGCTGGTGGAGATCTGGGGACAGGCCTGCGCCGTCGCCATCGCTAAGGTCTGCACGCCTTCATGTGTTCACCTCCATCCGCTCTTTATTCCTCCATTTCACTGCTCCGGTGAGACAGAGCAGAGCTTTTGTAAGCAGAGTGTGTCCGGTCCCAGAGAAGACAGGTGGAGGACGGATAACATCAGATGTTGCCCCTCATCCCTCCTCCATTGGTGGCGTCTCTAAATGTGTCTGTTTGGTGTCCAGGTGGCCTGTTAATAGGAATCAAATAGATGAATAAACATGGCATTTCCAGCCTCACATCTGGCCTTTTCTTTTGCTATATTGTTCATTTTGATCTGGCTCTTCTTCATGGATGCAAACTTGCTGCTCGACCGTGTCTTTAAAGTTGTAAAAAGCAGATCTGAAGCTGCGAATATCACTTTCCTGTTTAAACGGGTCGATTCGGCAGCGATTCAAAATGTCTTTTTGAACGTGACTGCTAAATATATCCACAGCAGCTAACATCTGGACTGGAACTACTGATGGATGCAGTCATGGAAAAACACGTTTGGATCCCCAGCAGCCACCAGACGGCTCTTGGGAAGAGTCCAGGGGTTCATTCTGCCCTCTGGCCACTAGGAGTCACCAAATCTCACATGCTAGATTGTTAAACCTCAACTAATTTAGCTGGATTTTTGTAACTGTCCTCCACAATTTATGTAAATATTTGCCTTTATTGGAGCGTTAGGCTTGTGACTGTTACCCAATAAGTCCTATAAGAGTAATCTATATCTTTAACCGAGCAATCTTCAAAAACCCTCCTGCATATTGTCAGAGACACAGACGCCACACTGAGGTCCTCAGGTGACGGTTTGATTGTACGCAGGGGCGAAAACCTCACAGCTGCCCCCACTAAAACTCTCCAGATCTGCTTTAACGTTCACACAAACCGTCTGGTTGTTCTGGGGAGAAAATGGTCGACCTCTGTGTGACGTCTGAGCGCTGGAGCGTCTCCACCCGAGGCGGAACACCTGAGCTCCCACTGAACCGCCGCTCCGGTCCTGAACCGCAAGACGTCTTTTCTCTGTGATCTGGACTCTGTCAAACATCACATGTGCAGTGTGTGTGTGTGTGTGTGTGTGTGTGTGTGTGTGGTGTGTGTGTGTGTGTGTGTGTGTGTGTGTGTGTTCAGGTGTGTATTTGGGTACATATTGAGTACCAAAGTCTACATTCTACTTGCAAAGTGAGGACATTTCAAAGGGCTTCAAAGGGCTGAGGTTGTGGACAAGGTTAGGGACAAGGTTAGGGACAAGGTTAGGGACAAGGTTAGGGACAAGGTTAGGGACAAGTTAGGGACAAAGTTAGGGACAAAGTTAGGGACAAGGGAACTTTGGGAACATAATGTCCTCAAAAGGTCCAAGGATGTGAATTTATCATAGCGTCAATGATTGTTTGTGGCTGTACGTTAGCCCTGAGATAAGCTAGCAACTTACCCAGGGTGTAACCCGCCCCGTCTCGCCATGACAACCCACCTGTGCTGTCCTCGTTCCTCTTTACTCTCCTGACCAGCAAGAGACGAGCCTTCCTGAGGTTTGCAGACTGGCCTCAGTAGAGGCAACTTTAGCCACGTTAGCTCAAACGGGCGTGTTCCACCTCTACCTGCTCTGCGACAGCAGCGAACAAGCAACGATCTGCTCAGACGTGAGCTGCATTAACTCCGCGGTGATGACATCAGAGCGCCGGGGACGGCAGCTCGTCCCAGCGCACCCGTGAACAACATCAATTACTGCAGACCATAACAGTCTTTAACGGCTTTTCAATCACTGACGCCTTCTGCTCAGAGGTTATTCTACGCTCCCTGTCTTACAAATCCGGTTTAACAAACATGCCGCATCTCAAACAATAGCTTATTGTTCCAGAGGAGCAGCAAGAGTTTAGAGAAAAGAGAGGCCTGTCAGACGCTGAGGTAGGCAGCGCGGCTCAGAAATAGCCCGTCATTAAACCCACCACATCCACTTCCCCTGTATTATCACCCGCCGCCACTGGCCCCGTGCCCGACCCGCCAACCAGCCGCTCCAAACAGCGTAGCCTTACTAGACAAACACAGCCAGGACGGTGCGGACCACCGCTGGCCGCCAGCAGCACGCTCCCACTTACATGACATCACTTTCTATTCCAGGGAAAATTACAGTACGAGGAGATGCAGACGGCGTGATTTCACCGCCGGACTGCAGCCGCTGGCATCGCTAACACGGGCGCACACCTACGCCGCTGTTTGGCCAGATAGATTATAGGCCTCTGCTCCCAGCGCCAGCGGCTCCAGACTGCGTGTGCTTTCCTGTATCAGTCTGAGGCTTTTCAACACCTGAAGGGAGACGCTTTTGCTACCCACAGCAATAAATTAGGCTGTAGTTTACGGCGGCCCGGGGGCGAGTTCTTGGGTCGTCCGCTTGAACGTTAAAGGGCCTGTGTTCTGCAGACGGTGGTGTACGTGTTTTCTTAGGCCCCTGATCCTGTTTTCTCAGCATCGTTGAGCTCTGGAGGTTGATTGGAGGTGAAAGAACATGTGTCTTTAACATTTGGTTCAAAGGGATATTCCCTCGGAGACCGCATTACAATCAGAGCACGCCGTATTTCTGGTTGTGTGCTTTGGTGGTGGTGGTGCGTGTGGTGGGGGGGGGGCTCTGCATGACCCCTCACTCTTCATCTCTATCGGGGGTGTCACCTGAGTGTAGGACGCACAGTGACTACAGATGACCTGAGCACAAGCTAAAACAACATGTAAATATGGCTTTTAGATAGAATATCCAATGCTCACAAGCAAAATTCTGACCTGACCTGACCTGAAGCTAGGAGCTACACCTACGTTAGCATGGCTTGTGTTCTGCTATTCACCATCGGAAGTCTCAGGGCTGCTGGGGCGGCTTCTTAGTTCCATCTCTGTTGGTTTAAATGCTTCAGACGATGTTAACGTGCTGCCAGGATCGATTGTGTCTGCGGCGTTTGTTTGGCGTGCAGCTGTAATGGTTTCTCCTGCGGCGTGAAATGGCCCCAGCATTGATACCGCTGATCCTCCTGAAGCCCTCGAGGACATTAAACTGTGTTGACGTGATCATTTGCACGTTTTAAACGCATTATTGTGAGCGAGAGAAAGGCAGGACGCAAATGTGCATATAGAGAAACACACTTGTGGTTTAATGGGAGTTTATTACAAGCTCGGGTTACATTTGACACTTCATCTACTGGTCGGGACTGGGATCTTTATTAGCTGCTCGCTTATTAGCATGCACAAGTTAATTATTGTGGCCCATGCCTTCCTAAATACCTTAATAATAGATGTTACATTGCTCAAAACACGATGATGCCTGGCTGCTGATTACCAGTGGCATTAACCTGAAGTTACCAGCTAATAATAATAGCTTTTATGCTATTGGCCACTGAGCAAATCAGATGGTTGCAGTAATTCCGAGGGTTGTCTGATCCAGTTGTTGCTCCTGATGCCGATACACAGTGGGCATTAAAGCCTTAAAGTTCTTAATACCAAAGCAGCTCTGTTTCCCAGACCAAATACGTGGAAAAAAAGCCCACATCCAAGCTGTTCCTCGATCCATTTTTATTCAAGAGTGAGGCTTATAAAGCACATAGCTGGTGCCATTAGGTGGTGGCTGCCAGATCTGAACAGTCTGAGCGTTTGTGGTCACTGGCCAGACAAAATAAAGACAACAGAAGCATTGGGCTTCTGTTGACATTGCAGCTGTGTTGTAGCCAGTCTGCTGAGCTGTAAAATATCCCGTTGTTGCGTTTCCGTTTGCTCGGACCGGGGGCCATTTGCTAAGGTTAGTTTTTTAAAGAAAGCTCTGCGACCTTTCGCGCTAGCGTAGCTTTGACCTCCGTTGACCTGCTGCCCGTGCAGCCGCCCTTGTTTACAAACTGTGTGGGGCCTGTTTCCTCCTCGGTCCGATAAGGAAGGAACGCCCCCCCTTCATTTATTGATTGAATGTTCCATCCATCAACAGCAGCATTTCCCACCTTTACACATCTAAAGTTAGCTTCTTGTCCATGTACAGCTCCAACTATTTCTCCTGAATTTTCATGTAAATAAGCTCCTGGCTGTTTGAGCGAAGCCACAAATGAGGACTGAAATAGTCAAAACATGTGACTTTATCATAACTACCTACAATTATGGCAAACACACTTAATCGGGAGGCACTAAAGTAGAAACGTAGCGATGCTGCGCTAAAATAAGGGCCTCTTAATGAATGTAATTCCCCGTATTAAGTATCCATCATGGATCCTTGTGTTCTCCATTAACACATTGTTCTGTAAATCTTTGCAGCTGTTGCCAACGGCGACAGAAAGCTTGCGGCCGATGATGTCATTACTGTAAACTGCGTGCGTTCCAGAGGTTGGTGAGAACCGTCCCGCTCACGTGGGGTTCCTCCGCTGAGATGATGCAGCGCTCCTCAAACCCATAATCTCTCCTGAATGTAAAGCAGCCTCAGGGGATTTCAGTCACGACAAGGATGCAAACACACACACACACACACATGCGTGTCGGCTGCTGTCTGCCGCGCTCAAGAAGGTGTGGGCTGATTTATTAAGGGGAGGGGGGGTAAAACCGGGCCAATAAACACTGGTGGATGCCAGCAGCTGTGAACATAAGCACTCACAGTCAGGGCCGCTGGGGGGGTTTTCCATTGCTGTCGGGGTCGGAATGATGGGACCGGACCTCTGAGACGGACGACACAATGGCACCCGTGTCATTTCCACCCTGTCCAGCAGACACACTAACTAACTGCTGTGGTTCAGAGCGGGTCCGTGGGGAGAAATACCCATGTCAATCTTCCTGTCTTGTTTTCTTTTCTCTCCGTCCCGTCCCTTTTCTCTCCGTCCCGTCCCGTCCCTTTTCTCTCCGTCCCGTCCCGTCCCTTTTCTCTCCGTCCCGTCCCTTTTCTCTCCGCCCCCCCCCCCCCCCCCCCCCCCCCCCCCCTCTCCACCAGGCCTACCCGCTCAGCTCACTGGGGAAGAAGCAGCCGACCGTCCTGGTGATCTGTGGCCCAGAACAGAACGGCTCCATCGGGCTGGTGTGCGCCCGACACCTCCGCATGTTTGTGAGTGAACTAACGTGCAACACTCGTGTCTGACCCGCCAGCACCAGAACTATCAGAACTATCCTGATATTTACGCCACGACCTGCTCCAGGCCGGAATATCTGCTAGTTACGTCATAGCTAAGAGCTCACGAACACCAGGGCTCTTCTGGTTGTCCACAGTGGTTGCTATGCCAACCAGCAGCCCTTTTGCAAGCTGACCAGATGTTGCCAGACCAAAAAAATGCTCTCCAAGAGTCCGTTTGGGGATTTAGACCTGCGCAAAGCCGACAGATGAAGGAACCTCCATGAATACAAAGAGGAGTAGTGACCGCTTGCTCCTCGTTGCCGCCTCTCCTCGTTAGCATTCCTGTCCGACCTCAGGCCGTGACTCACCAGTGTGGGTGTCTGGATGAAGTCCTCCCGGTCCAGGGGGGCACGCTGCCACCTTCATTCTGTAATTAACCCTTGACTCCCCACCCTCCAACTTCCACATCAGGGGGCCCCTCAGGGCCGACTGGCAGACATTTGCTCCCATTGTTCCGCCTGAAAAGCTGCCTCATCAAAGAAGGTCGTTAAAAATGTTGTTCTTCCTACTTCTGTAAGTTGCATCCTGGTATTCTGTTGAAGAGGAGACAATGAGACCTGCAGACCTTCACTAAATAAACTGATCAGCTCGGAATGAAGATCGATGATGCTGGATATGAATGAGAAGCGAGCTGAGGGGACACTGGATGGATGGATGGATGATGGATGGATGATGGATGGATGGATGATGGATGGATGGATGGATGGATGGATGGATGATGGATGGATGGATGATGGATGATGGATGGATGATGGATGGATGATGGATGGATGATGGATGGATGGATGGATGGATGGATGATGGATGGATGGATGGATGGATGGATGGATGGATGGATGGATGATGGATGGATGAGAAGCCCCTGAGCAGCAGCATTAACTGGACGTTACCTGATGCCTGATAGAGCAAAATTCTCCCATCAAACAGTAACCATGGCGACCGGGGGGGGGGGGGGGGGGGGTCAGGAGGGTTCAACACCTTGAGGAAGGAAGAGCGTATCAACATCTGCTCATCAGCAGTAAAAACAATGGTGAACCACGAACCCCCCCCCCCCCCCCCCCCCCCCCACTATGAGACACAGTCTGCTGCTTACTGTGTGATTTATCACCATATAAGACAGGACAACCAGAAGCCCCCCCTTCCCCCCCCCAGAGCTTCCCCCCGGCTCCCGTAAACGTCTCCAGCCCCCCCTCCCCCCAGACAGCCATGACATCACGCCGTGTTCCTCCCGTTAAAGCCGCCGCCGTCCTCGGCCACGCGATGAGGTCATCAGCATCACGTCTGGCCCTCGGGGGTCACGCGCTGGCCCGAGCTGTTCTGCAGGATCCATTCCCTCCCCTGCACGCGGGCCCACGTGGCCGAGTCCTCCGGTTTTATTGGGCTGGAACCATCATATATGTGTTTCACCATATGTGTTCAGATTTACTACGCAGTCGAAATAAAACCACATAAGATGGATCTCGTTTCTGCCGTTTGTCACTTTAATCTTTTCGCCGTCTGAAGCGCTTCTCTTCCACTGCGGCTCGGTCACGGGAGGATCTATTTCTGGATCCTCCCGTGCGTGCGTGACGTGTTCTGGAAATCATGCACGGATACACGTGAGACGCACGAGCAGGGCCCAGCACCTGACGGGACGCTGGGGTTGTGATCACGCGCGATGCGTCTCAGGTCTTTGGATGTGCTGACGTCAGGCCAGCGCGCAGGGGGCGTGCGTGGGTCAGGGTCGTGAGGGGGCGTGCGTGGGTCAGGGTCGTGAGGGGGCGTGCGTGGGTCAGGGTCGCATCATTACTGACGAAAATCGTGGAAGGAAAATCAGACGAGAGTCAACATTTCAAATAGATGGAGGAAATGGTGTTTACTTTAGATTTTAGATCTGATCAGGGGTCAGATGGCAAAAACACGCTCTTTGCTTTAAATGTGTGTGTGTGTGTGTGTGTGTGTGTGTTGGGGGGGGGGGGGGGGGGGTTGCGTGACACGTGGAGGCTTCCTCTGAAATCAGCTCCGTTGCGTCCCTCAGCTCACCCCAGGAGCTTTTAAGCTAAATTTTTACCCTCGCGATCAGCCAAACATTTTTTAAAAGCATCACTCAGTGTGAAATGTTGGCCCGTGCACGCTCACGCAGCCTGTGCGTGTCTCCGCGCAGGAATACGAGCCCACCATCTACCTCCCGAAGCGCTCCACGCAGAGCCTCCACCAGGACTTCACGGTCCAGTGTGAGAAGATGGACATCCCCTTCCTTTCTTATCTCCCCACCGAGGTCAGTGATCCGCACCATTGTGTCTTAAAGTCTAAAATAATATAATAATATAATAAATATGGTTCCCTCCATTTCAAAGGAAGGATCGATTGCGCCATAAGCAATAGTTTCTTTTTATAGGATGGCAAAGGACCAGTCCTGAATCGCTATCTAGATCGTTGTTTTTATTATATTATATATATTATATTATATTATATTATATATATTATATTATATTATATTATATTATATTATATTATATTATATTGAAATGTCTTGGACTGGGTTCATATTACATAGTCATAAAATATTAACCTGCCTTCATCATCCTATTTTAAACAAACCTCTGCCTTTGCTGGTTAGGTGAGTTAGTTGAGAAGTGCTTGTCGTCCTGGCAACGTGCTGTTCTCTGTTGAACACATCATCCCTGTTGGGCAGAAATATAGTGAGCAACATTGTGATATTTCAGGAAAGCAAAACAAGGCCCGTGTTTGGGTTTTTTACTGCAGGATGCTGAAGCTGTGTTTTCATATCTCGGAAGTGATTTACGAGACGCAACGAGTACGGGAATGAGGTTTTCCCCCTGAAAGTGACAACATGTCATTTGTTGAGGCTGCAAAAACAAACCTAAATCTCTTTTTATTATTGTCTCGTGACCAGTCAGGAGCCTCGACTGGGGCCAGTACCCTGCGGGCTCCGCTGCTCCTCTGACGGTCGCTACGGCGACTTTTATAGCTGATGGTGTTTTGTTAATGTACCAGTTACCCTCAGTTTCCACTCCTCTTTAACTTGAGATGATGATGATGATGATGATGATGATGGGCTGCCTGTGGCTTGGGCGGATGGATACCGGTGTGGTCTGCCTCTTCACATCTGAACCTTTGCACGAGATCACGTGTGGATTGCGTAAGCCGCTCCGATCTCAGCTGCAGCGCGGCATCAGACCACCGGGGAACGTCAACGCCTCCTGGCTCGTGGCCTCGGCTCCACGTGAACCCTCCCCGTGGCTTTCAAGCTTTTGTTTGCTTTCCAATGCTGCAATCCATTAAACGTTTTTTATGGACCGCTGGAGGACCGCAGGCTTCGGTGAATCACGACGGCGGCGAGGGTTTCACGCTGATGTCCTCCTGCTCTGCTCAGGTCCAGCTCATAAACGACGCCTACAACCTCCTGATTGATGCCATGCTGGGCCCGGAGGCGGACTGTTCCAACATTAAGGAGCCCTACTCTGGAATTCTGGTCACCCTGAAGCAAGTCAACGTCCCCATCGTCAGCGTGGACGTGCCCTCAGGTAAGCGGTCGCCTGGGAGACACCATATGATGGATGAGCGTCCAGGCTCCCTCTGTCAGGTGTTCCAGGCCTGCAGGATGGAGGAGGAGGAGGAGAAACCTCAGGCTAGGGCCAGCTCCGTGTGAGCTGGTCATCCTGCCGAGCGTGAGCGCATCGCACGGGAAAAGATCTCCACCCGCGTCCTCACGCCCCGTGTTTTCTTTCCTGTCTTCCATAGGTTGGGACGCCGAGGAGCCGAGCCAGGGCGGGATCAGCCCAGATGTTCTTATCTCGCTCACGGCTCCGAAAAAGTGCGCCATGAGTTTCTCAGGGAAGCATTTCTTGGCCGGACGCTTCCTGCCCTATGACATTCAGAAAAAATATGAGCTCAACATCCCAGAATACCCCGGAACAGACTGCACCATTGAGCTGTAACACACGGAAAGGCAGGAAGCCGGCGCGGCCTCTCCTCACTGCAGAACACGTGCAGTTAAGCAATTCTCCTGTTTTGGGTATTTTTTTTTATGGTTTCTAGTTCTTTATCGTGATTTAACGTTGATGCCTGAGTTGTGACGACTAAACCAAACGTGCTGCTTAGCGACGGTCTGTAGAATCCGTGATCGTGTCTTTTTAAGGAACGGCATGAGTGGGTTTCGCATCAGTCTAGTTGGAAATGGTGTAGAAACAGGTGATCCTTTATAGGTGCAGAGAGAGATGAACCTTTTTGCTCCTCCTCCCTCACATTAAACTACTCGCGTCTGTTGCTGAGAACTTCTGGCTTCGGGTGTCTGTTGTGTCCTTGTTTTGTTGCGACAGCCTCACCTGCGCCGTCCTGTCCATTCCTCAGCTATCCCGGAGGACCCAGGCGGCTCCTGTTGTCCAATAAAAAGGATCCTTTTGAAAGGATGGCTCTCTTTCTGCTGCTTTGTTGTCTTTGACTCGGCGCTGCGCTGCCTGCGAAGCCGTATTTCACATCAAGCGTGACTAATGCAACTATAAAACGGGGATACAGTATGTAATGTTAAAGAGAACAGCCCGTAAATCACCGGGCCGCGAATAATAACAGAGCGGTTCTGCAGCCGCAGCAGCAAAACGCGCCGCGTCCAACCTGCTCTGCAAGAGGCAGACAAAGTTAACAAGTGGCTGTTTTATAGAACGAAGACTTTAGCAGCTGTCTGTTCTGGGTCACTGGAGTGAAGTAAAGGGGGAAAAAGACTAAACTAGCAGGCTGTTATTCTTCAACATGTCTGAACGAGTCTGGTGAATAAAATTCTGTCAGCACACACCTTAGAGTAAAGCTAAGCTAATGCTAGCTAATGCCGACCAAGCGGTGGATTAGACGGACATGAATACTTTGCGCTGATTGACTGTTCAACTTTATTTACGCAGCATCTTTAACAATCTAGATTGTCTCAAGTTGTTGCTAAAATCAGAAGTCTGATCCCTGAACAAGCTACACTAGCAGGAAAAACTTATAACAGGAGGAAACCTTGAGAAGGGACCAGGCTCACATGGGGGGACCCTCCTGCTGGGTACAAGGGGGGGGGGTGGGGGAGCGAGGACAGAAAGAGAAGAACAGACATACGGCAGACATATGTCATTCTGAAGACGTAGAGGTAAAACTGACAGGTGTGTAGGGTCAGAGGTCACCTGAGGTCAGAGAGACCTGTAGATGGGGAGGGAGAGAAACTGATGATAATGCAATTACATGCTGATGCTATACAGTTTGACTTGTTTCCTTCTTCTTGTCTTTAGCCTGCAAAAGGAATTTGAGGTTTCAGTAGTGTTAATCCTTAAATGACTTCACACTGTCTGAGTGGTACGCTCACATGATCCACAGATTTAGTGAATAAGCCAATAAACTGACTTTTAAAGGTAATTGCAGATTAACTTCCTTCACCTCTGTAGCATTTCAGCTCATTAGTCGGCCGTCTGAGCTGCAGTTTTATTGCTCTGCCTCTCTTATTGCTGCTGTGGCAACATTTAAATGCAGCTGTTTCCATTGAAAAATACCAACGACTTCACCAAACAAGAGCTGGAGGACAGAGCCAGGCTTATTGGGCAATTCAGGACAAACTCCGATGACGCACACGGCCACAAAATACACTTCCCTCTTAACTTCAAGCAGTTTTCATTTATCTCGAAGGCAAACATCCCTCCACCAGAGACTTACAAGTCCAAAAGAGCTGCATGGCAGAGACGAGCGGCTGTCGTCCATGATGAAGAAACACATTAAATCAGTCAAAAAGGTTCGCCTATGTTCGACACACACTTACCAACATCGCTTTTGTGCATTTTTGTAAGTTCTAGAATTGATTTAAATGTGAAAACACACGCCTCGACTGTAATATGTGTTCATTTACAAACAATAAAATAATGCCCGAGTGAAAATGTCGGTCTTTTTATTTTAATACCTGCGTGAGACGCTAGGTGGCAGTATACTGAAGTCTCCTTCACCTTAACCTTGGCTTCATAAGAAAAACTACCCAGTGGATCTCTGCATGTGTGAAGAGTAACAACTGCTGCCTTAATTGTCCTAACTCCAGATGACCTGCATGTGTAAATACAGCTGGAGATCCTCCACAGATGAAGAGATCTGAAAGCCCCTGGTCCACTAAAGCAGTTCATTGGATCCAGAGGATGCAGTTGGTGACGTTCCCCTGAGTGCTTCATGTGTGAAAAGACAAATGTGGAGCCAATAACCCTCAGACTGAACCCTCAATCGTTCTCGGATTCTCACACGCATACGTGAAAGAATTCTGAGAGAGATCGGCTCTTAAATGTCCGCGTTTAACCGCGACCAGATGTTGATTTGGCCCTTCAGGAGGCTGCACCTCACATGTCCCCAGACCACTGTCACCGTGTCATTAATGCCCAGGCCACACAGAGAGGCGATACAGACGCGTTGGTTCCAATCAGTTTTGATGAGCACAGACTCCTACTTCTGTTTACTGGTTCCCACCTGGATTTGATTTGGCCATAAACAAGTGTGAGGCGGCTACAATCAGCTGTGGAGGGGAGGGTTCTCGCTACGGGCCTTAAAGATTCAAGCTCCAGTGAGAATGACTAAGCGAGAGCGCTGCTGTTTACAGATGAGGTAGTGCACATTTATACAAAGCAGGAGCATCTTTGAATGCTAATCCACTAATGCCTCTATGCGTGCGCGTGTGTGTGTGTGTGTGTGTGTGTGAGATCACTATGTCAACCCAAGTCAGAGAGAAGGAATGTTGATCTGTTTTTCTGGTGTGCCGGTGTTAAATCTGTCAAACAGGACTGACGCAGGCTGCACAACTGCACTGGTGCGTCTTGTTTTTCATGAGCGTCCAGCTCGTATCAGGAGCTTCATCTCGCCGCCGCCGCCCTATTGTTCATGCCCGGTATGAGCGCTGGTGCGAGCGTTGACGGGTCTGGACCGACGGTGGCATTTGAAGGAGTCCGAGGGTCGGAAGGTGACAGGTCTAACAGGCTACAACACGTGGAGCAGAAATCTGATCAGTCTTTGTGTCTGACATGTGGAATAAATGTTAGGACTTTTCTATTATGGATACTTGTCTCCTGACTATTGTCTAGAGTTGTTACTAAGGAGAGTCCATATATCAGTCGTCACTTAAAATTCTGCGCAGGTATAATTTTGGGCTCCATCCCACATCTGGATTTGCAAGGGAATATGATAACTTTATGGTTATTTCCTTGAAATCTGTCCATTAGTCTTCGCAAACCCCACTTGCAAACCAGCCTGTTGACGTGACAGGGTGATAACTCAGTTTACAGATGATGCACTGATGACAAACAGAGTAAACCTGATTCAGGATCAGCTCAGGTTTGCTCGCAGAATGTAAGCAGGTCTTGGACAATCGCTGAGACAGGACCAGCGATTAGCTCCTGAGTTGCATCGAGGTCAAAAAGGGCCCAGAAATCCAGATAGAAGCAAACAGTTAAACAATTCAGGTCAGAAACAGAAGGTTAGTAGTGTTAATCCAGATCAGGACACACACACACACACACGCACGCACGCACACACGCACGCACGCACACACACACACAGGCTGAAGAAGCAGACACATGAGACATAAACAGTGTGATCCTGAAGGATTTTTGTGAAAGGTGTTTGTCTTCCAGCCAAACATGCAGGTTGTAGAATCACATCGTCTAGAAGTGCAAACATGTTCCTGAGAGGGCTCCACAGACTAGAGCTCATCGGAAGCTCACGAGTGGAAGACAGGAGGACTCAAGCATATATCTAACGGGGCTTTACCACTAGTGCCTCCTGGATCAGGTGCCAGTACCTGGGACAGGTGAGTTCCATGTGAGCTGACTCAGATATGTGACTGCAGACAGATGGAGCGACCGACACCGTGGTCCAACCAGGAGGTGCCCACATATCTGTGCTGGGTGGCTGAGGAGAGAACCCAGGGGGAGACGATCGATCAATCAATCAATCAATCAATCAATCAATCAATCAATCAATCAATCAATCAATCAATCAATCAATCAATCAATCAATCAATCTTTATTTATATAGCGTCTGTTACAATCAGAATTGTTTCTAGGTGCTTTCCAGAATCCCAGGGCCTGACCCCAGACAAGCAACAGTGGCAGGAAAAACTCCCCTTTAACAGGAAGAAACCTTGAGCAGGACCAGGCTCATGTAGGGGGACCCTCCTGCTGATGGGGGGGCTGGGTAGAGAGGGTGGAGAGGGGGGAGGACAGGTAGAGGAGAGAATCAGGGAAATACATTAATTATAACAAGCTGTCAGTATAAGAGCTGAGTGGGTCAGTGGGGGCAGAGGTCAGAGGTCAGCAGGTCAGCGCACAGCTATGAAGTCGACGATAACTGATGATGGATGAAGAGAGAGGGGGGTATTAACAAGCTGTCAAGAAAAAAAGAGCCGCCCTTGCTGGGATAAATGGGTTCTAATGAATTCATATTAATCTGAGGCTTCCTGAGATTAATCTGAGGGTTTAACAGTCCTCCTTCACAGTAGGAAGAATTCATTAGTATGGTAAAACTCATTAATGAGTGATCTCATCTCATATATTTTGCTTGATAAAAGAATTAACAAATGATCAAATGAAAGAAATCCAAATTCCCTTCCCCCCACCTGTAAATCTTCTGAGATCCGTCAGGAATTTGACGGGAGAAAAGCCTTTTTGTTGTTGCCCCGGAGTGCGACTGGAGTGTGTTTCCAGGAGGTGCATTCATTTAGAAAAGTGCTCTGACGCCTCTGCCAGGGACATTTGTAAAAGACATGAATGTACACCACATTTCTTTCACTTTAGATCATTTGTGTTTTTACAACCGTTGTCCCTAAATTGCAACAAATCACATCCTGCGAAGCGGCCAAGGTACATTACACCTCACCGGGACGCCTCGCTTGGGTGCTGCGAGGACTGTTTCCTGAATGGCGAGCGGCATGACGACACTTCCCCTCTTTGGCAGCGTGACGCTTCGCAATCAGCGACTGTTAAAATGTTACAGAACCAAAGCAGGAGCGGAGCAGAGGCAGGATAATCTGGCAGTGTCAGATGGGCTTAAGTTAAGATGGGGGGGGGGGGGGGCTGACGCTGCGCAGAGGGTGACTGAAGCCAGTTTAATGGTGAATTAAATCTGTTTCCTGAGTTTGTATAAAAGAAAATTAACAAACAGACCAAATAATAACTGGAATATAAAAATCTCAATGTTTGGGGAAACTCTGGATAAAGATATTACATTTAATTCAAAACAAAGACAGGTGAAAACACAACCCCCCCCCCCCCCAACCCCCCAACCCCTAACCCTCGAAAACACGTCTTAATCCTCAAAAAGTCCTTCAAAGTTGTGTGGACTTGCCAAAATGTCCTCACTTAGCTAGTAGAATAAGTATGATGGTACTCAACATGGAACAAATACAAGGACACACACACACACACACACACACACACACACACACACACACTGTCCTCACCTCTTTTTGGAGAGCATATGGGGGATCCAGATGTTACGTCTCACTGGCCAATGGTGAGCAGAGAGGGGCTGGATTGGCGTCCTCTCTCCGATGCCCCCTTCTTTTAAAAATGCCTGAGCTTCTGTCTCAGCGACTCGACTCAGATGAGAGAGAGAGAGCAGCGAGCAGCGGGGGAGGCTCAGCTCGACCGGCAGCATCACTCACACCTGACCAGAACTGTCAGTCACTTCATTTCCACGGCGATCAGACACTAAGGGGGTCATGTTGGGATTAACAAAGGTGGCCCTCCTGCTGGCTTTCCTGGCTTCTCTGGCTCTGGGTCAAAGTAAGTAATATTTAATTTTATTTAACCCGATGCCGTGACCCCGTGATTACCGGCAGGAGTGTGAGGATGCAGGGAGGAGATGTTCGATGTCTGAACGCCTTGGATCAATCCTGCGCCCCCGAGGGCCACCTGGCTCGTGGCGGCGGTAAAAGAGAAACGTGCCAAGTCTCAGTTCTACATTTTCAACCAATATTTTCTCAGTTCTATTCCACAATTCCGTCGTGCAGATGGCGAAGTTTTCTCAGGCGGCAGCAGAGACGTCACCACCGACTGGCTAAAATGGCGACTGAGTGCGGCAGTCAGGGGTCAGAACAGCGCGTCCCTAAAATGGCCGGTTCTTTTTAAATGTCCTGGTTTCACCTCCGATCCCGGTGCCAGCGGGCCCTGAAGGCGTGATCCCATGCGATCACCCTGGAAACCGGAGGCAATAATCATAAACAGAGGGATCGGGTTGTCCAGCAACCACCTGCTGGGACTGTGCTGGGCTTCAATGAGAGAATGGAAGAAACTGGGGGGAGGGGGGGGCGAAGAGCGCAGGTGAAACGACTTCTATTCCTGCTGGAGTTGGCCGACATGTCACTCTTTCCTATCACTCTTTCTGATGCCTCCCTCGCTACTTTAATTACTGTCTCCATCTGGCTGTTCGGTTTCCTCTGCCAACGCAGATTACGTTTTGGTCTGTAAATGCGTTTGTTACCAGCATAACTCAAAACTTTTGCACGATCTGGCCTGAAATTCAGCATGTGTGCTGGATGGGACCCAATTTTGTGTTTTTTGCTCGTTATTGGGATCTGGACTACATTTACAATCTGATCATTACTCATTAAATTTACCCCGAGGAACAAATTTCAGTTGATCGTTGCGCGATACACCAGGTGCCCCCCCCCCCCACCTCTCTCATATGTCTCCCTCTCTTCATCCATCACCTCCGAACCTGTCGTCCTTCTCTATCGGACGCTCTCTGTCCCTGCTTTTGTTTTCTGTCTCTCTCCACTCAGATTTATGAGGCATTTTCCTATTTAAGGGTAGCAGCTGTTTCAGGATGTCTTCATCCTCTCTGAGAGAACAGAGCAGCCTGGCACCTCCTCGTGGTACGCTAACCATACCGCCTGCTATAGGCTTAGCAAGCGTCCCCCGCTGGTTTTTTTTAACCCTGTCTGACCTGTAACCATCCATCTCCATCCATCTCCAACCGTGTGTGTTTGCATCTGAGCGCGCAGACGGAGGCTACTTCTCCAGATGTTGACCACTGTCTGATCCAGACACATTAGTCTGGCCAGCGGACTTTAATGAGCGCAGAGGGACTCCGGCGGATCAAAAAGATGGAACTAATTAAAATCAACAATAATGGCAACCTCAGAGGCGGGGTTGCATCTTCCTATTGCGAGGTATGTGCGCACGCACGTGTGCCAATCGATTCTTTAGCGCAGGGCTAATCGCATGCTTCACTGCTGGCTCTGCGCTCGTGCACGTCCAGGAGAGGTTCATGCGAGGGCCTTCGGCGATTTCAAAACAGCAAAACAGGACACAATATCTTCCTTATGCACTTGTAAACCCTCAAATTCTGTGGTCGACTTGCTTCATTAGTTATTGTCGGGAAAAATCGATGCTCTTAACGAGCCGCAGATGTCAGATGAATCAGACTCGGATCCGAGGGCGGAGGGAACATCGGGGAAACGAGGAAGATGAGCGAATGATGTAAAGAGAAAAAGCAGATTCCTCAGCAACCACACACGCCTCGGCTAAGCCCTCCGCCAGCCAAATACAGTAAAGGCTTCTTTAAACCATGAAATACAGACCAGTCACCCCGGCAGCACAACCGCGCTCTTTCAACTGCGCTGAGGATTTTTGAAAGTAAACAACATCGTCTGTGAAGCGTTTTGTCTCTCAGCGAACATCAGCAGCTGTAATCCGACAGAGGCCACCTCTCGTCTACCTCATCCCCTCTGCCGCTTATTACGTGCATGGCACCATTAAAAAAACAGTTTAACATCTAACAGCACAGGATTTACAATCCTGTAGCCTGGCTTTGAGAAACCGGGCTGATTTTAAGACCGAACCAAATCATTACTTCCAAAATTATCCCTGAGAGACGGTAAATATGTGGTATTTTGGGCACTTTACACACGTGGTGTGACATTCAGGTGCAAGAAAAAGGTGGAGCAGTGAAGCGCTGCAGCTTGAGCGGAACATACACGAGCTGGTTAAATGTATCTTGTTACCTGTCAGGAGTTTACGAGGGTCACCGGCTGAGGTTTATAATAAACATCACATGGCGGGGCTTGGGTCAAAGGTCAAACAGCGGGGAAGAAAGTCAGAACCATAACAACATTTGCGGTGGCTGAGATGGCTGCCACACACAACTCATCAAAAGGGTTACTGAACTTTTATAACACCCACCCACAACAAAGTAACCAGTCGTTCTACTGGGGATTATGGCCACAAGAAAATGGAAGTCATGTGACGTCACAAGCATGAGGTCAGGGTTTCTGCTTTTGAGCCTTCAGTCCCCGAAATTCACACCGTAAAACTTTTAATGAAAAGCTTTTATAGAAACATGCAACAACAGAACCGAAAGACGGGACCAGCGGGTGCAACTAATGATTCATTTTCTAACACGTAAGAGGAAATCATTAATTATTGCCTCATTACATCACCCCCAAGCAAAGTTCTGTTGCCTCAAACTCCCTCACATACCATCCATGTGAAGCAGTACCTTATAAAACCCTCCTGGCTTTTCTACTTTGTAAAGCGTTAACATGTCCCTCAAAAGCACAATAAGCTCTGTCAGCCTGCCGCTGGAACACCGCCAGTAGTAAAGGTCACCACGCAAACCAGCGGCCTTCTGAGGGAGCTCATCGGCTTCCTCTTTTGACTTTCTAAAGCCATTAGTCACTTCATAAAACGCTAACAATTGTTTGCTGTGTTGCTCCCATTTGGAGACATCTTGAAGCCATCACGGGCAGCTGAAAGGTTCTGCTGTGCGTTCTCCTGGTTTTTGGTGTGAGCATGAAAGAAAAGTTACGTAACCAGCAGACAGTTTTATGGATGCACCTCAGAGTGAGGAAGGTAAATAATTAGCCCAACATTCTGAAGTCGCTGTTGATTACGTGAAACCCAGAGGTTGTGTGCGTGTCCTCGCCGCGGGCTCCGCCAAAGAAGACGTTTTAAACGCCGGTGACAGCGAAGAGGGAGGCAGGAACGCTCTCGCTCGAAGTTCATAACAAACGCAGATGCGGGAATCAGGAGGCCACAGGCGAAAGGAGGTTAACGTGTGTGAAACGAAGGGCGCAAACAAAGCCACATCTGCAGCAGATCACTAAGAAAGCATTTGCTTCTGTGTATCCAGCAAATCCAGCATCACAAATCCTGGAGCTTTCTAAATTACCCTCACGCTTATGTAACGCATTTTTGGACACTTCTACTTCTTCTCTTCTAAACCTATGAAAAGCATCAAGGATTGAAGAGAAACAGCCAGCTGAGGCTCGAAGGCTCGAATTAAGCCGTAAAAACGGACGGAGGCTGGGATCAATACAGGCCTTTGTGCTCGGCGCTCATAAACCCAGCAGCGTCTCCACAAAAGTGCTAAGTTACTGCACACATTACACAGCCAGGGAGCTATTTACTGCCACAGTCACGGGCTGAGATGTTGATTTTTTTTTTTTTCCATGAGGGAAAGTGAGAAACGAAATGTCAAGCAAACAAGTGACGTTTCTGACACGTGGGACGGTTTTTGCAGGAATATGAAAGAATGCGTTTCAATGTGCAAAAGACCCATTCAGATGAACCAGAAAATGAGGACGCAAAATGGTCAAAATCGCCTTTTTCATCAGCCTCACGTTTGGTGCCAGCGTGCATGCTTGGCCACTTCCAGCTCAAATGATCCATCGCAGGTGGAGTTTGACTAAGGCCGCGGGTGAGGAGGGGGTGTGTGGGGGGCAATAAGGAGGGCGGTGAAAGGATGATGTGATGGATGGGATTCAAACAGCTCCTCTCAATTATCTATATGAGCTCAAGAGATGTAAAGTAGCTCAATAAAGAGGCAAATTAGCTCAATAAAGACTCAAATAAAGCAGGAAAAGCCAAGAATTAGAGCCTTAGCTACACATAAGCGGTTAGATTTTCTACTAAATTCAAACGTATTTCCGTACGTCCATGGTTCACTGATTAGGAGATGAGTCAGTCGTGGTGCCTTCTTTCCCCCCACTTTATCCTTTTGTTTCTGCCATTGTCTGCAGGATCCATGAGGCCTTGGAGTCAGTCGGACAGGAGCCGGAGGGCGGCCCCCAACACCTTCACTGACCTGCAGTCAGCAGGTAGGAATCTTTCAGCAGAGTGGGGCAGAGTCTGAAGAGGCGAGGAGGTCTTGCTCAGACAGGAAGTCGGCAGCTATTGTGTTTTGGCCGGCTGTGGGATATGGTCAGGGGGCGGAGCCACAGCTGCAGCTATGTTTATCTTGCTATGTCCGATTGCACTACTTGTCCTTGTCTTCAAAACGTTCCTGATACATGAGGCGTGACACAAATGGCTTTAATAACCTGCAGGGCTGACGAGCGCCCCCCCGGCAGCCCGTCCCCGTGTTCCCACCATAATCACTCACAGATTTGTGTGATTCATGAGGATGGTCTCTCAAGGTTCCCTCAATGAATAAATTGCAAGAATTCGGGTGAGCAGATGTTTATAAGTGTGGTATATAATCTATATCCATGAATTCACGTAACACTGACTGGTTTGTATCTTGAAAGCCTAAATTCTTCCAGATTTGAGGTATTCATTTCATTCCCTGGCGCTTGAAGTCACTTTAAATTCTCATTCTGCTGCCTCCGCCACCCTTCCTATGTTGTTCCTCATTCTGGAGTTGAATTGTTTAGTTTTCTATCTCTCCCCCACCTCCTGCTCATTCATGTTGTCCCTGGATGTGTCTCCAGGGGTGACAGAGTGGACCTCTTGGTTCAACATCGACCACCCTGGAGGGAACGGGGACTACGAGCGCCTGGAAGCCATCCGATTCTATTATAGGGAGAGGGTCTGCCCACGACCCATGGCCATGGAGGCCCGGACCACAGACTGGGTGGCAGCTGCAGACACTGGGGAAGTGGTGCACTCCAGCCTGGACAAAGGTTTCTGGTGCATCAACAAGGAGCAGCCCAATGGACGCGCGTGCTCCAACTACCACGTCCGCTTCCAGTGTCCCTCAGGTAGCTGCCCAGCCAGAACATGAACATTCATCCCTCAGTAGCTGCAGGGAGGAATGAAAGGAACACTTTTTGTCGATGGTCACATTAAAAGACTTCCTGCTTATTTGTAGAATGACTTTGTACCCACGTCTGTGTGTTCAGCGCAGAGCTACTGGACAGAGTGGAGCGACTGGGGCGCCTGTTCAACCACGGTGTGTGACGACGTTGGCATCAAGGTTCGCCACAGGAAATGTGTAAACTCCCAGCCCCTGCCTCTGCTGCTGGTACCCGCCTGCCAGGGGCACCATTCGGAGAGGAGAGAGTGTTCCACCCCTCCCTGCACAGGTGAGAATAAGAGGATCTACAGCTCCAATCAGTAAAAATAATTAAATGATCTCGGTGATACATAAAAGTTAAAAGGCAAAGGCTAAAAGAAGAGATGATGATGACACCCTTGTGCCTTCTTCCACTGTATTTCTCTTTGTGATCAGCCAAGTGGCGTCCCTGGGGACGGTGGGGGACCTGCTCAGTGACATGCGGTGGGGGCCGCAGAAGTAGGAGGAGGACCTGTGCGAGGATGTCGGCAAAGGTTCAGTGTACCGGACGGCCCGTGGAGGTGCAGAAGTGCGGCAAGGCTCCATGCCCATGTATGTGAAAGTCACACTGCTCTTTGTACTCGTGCAGTTATGACGTTTGACATTTTGGCATCCACGTCTCCACAGCCAAATGTCAGCTGGCGTGCCCCGAGGGACGCCCAAGTGAGGACTGCAGCCTGTGTGTGTGCGAAGGCCACATTTTACATGGAGAGGTTCTCAGTGTGACGGGCGTGCCCGTTGCAGGAGCCTGGGTGGCGCTGGCCAACCAGCCGAAGGTGGTCCTCGCTCGAACAGACGCCAAAGGTCAGTTCAGGGTCACTGGTGTCTGCTCCTCCAGTTCAACATTGATATCCATCAGCAAAGACAGGTTTGCTCCGGTTACGGTCTCCGGCACCAGCAACACCACTGGGATATCCTGGGTGCATGCTGTCCTCAGATCAGCCGGTAAGTGTTTGAAAGAAGACATCAGACATCTCAGAACAAAGTGGCACCATGTGACCTCGTCAGGTCGTAAAATCAATCCCTCCTGGTTTTAACAGAAAAGCCGTACATGATTAAACACCCGGAGGACAAGGTGCGATATGAGGGAGGACGTGCGCTCTTGTGCTGTAAGGCAACAGGATCACCAGCACCTGACAAATACTACTGGTGAGATTCACATCGGTGCTCAATTATATGTATATAAATATATATATATATATAAATCTATTTTTACATGTTAAATGTGTTCATGAAAGGAGATATGTGAAACACATATGGGCACAAAGTCCATATTGACTGAAGGTCCAAATGTGGGATTTTGAGGTGTTTTCTGTCTTTGTTTCTGTCAAGTTTATAATCTGTCTTTGTTTCAAGGATGAAATCAGCAATTCAGGCTTATTTTCTGGGGGTTTGTTGATCAAAACATAACTGATCATTGATGGATAGTTAAAACTAGTGTTTCAGGAGGTCATGGACTGTATGCAGGAGACGGACAGAACAATAATGGCTCATAATGGAGGACAACTTCATTGTCTGTATTAAGCAGTTCCTGCAGTTAGAGAGATGGTCAACAGCCAAGAAAGCAACACTTGGTTTAGCTTCATTTAGACTGGCTGCAGTTCTTGTTTACAGTCTATGGTCCAAGCATGTGGAGCGCCCATCACGTTTATTGTATGTTTAGATTAAATCACAGCCAGTACCACAATTCTACTCACTTTACTCAGGGTAATTTGATTGCGTTCTCTATGTTATGAGGGTGAATTTCTGTTTACTAACCATTTGATCATGTTTAAGGTACCATAATGGGACTCTACTGGACAAAAAAATGTACAAGTATGAAGAAGAGCTCGTGCTGCGAGACCTTAAACCAGAGCAGTCAGGGCAGTACTACTGCAAAACCAGCAGTCCGGCAGGCTCCATCAAGTCTTCTCCCTCCGTCCTCACTGTCATCGGTAAGATTTTAGATGTCATCAGATCTTAAAAACGAGGTATCCCTGGATGACTGCTCCTTTCCTTCTATCTGATGATGCAGACAGAAAAGAGTCGAGAGAAAACCCAGTGTTTTCATGAATTAGACTTGTCACCAAACAACCAAGCAAACAACCTTCTAATGCTACAACATTCCTCAGATAAAGACCATTTGTAACTATGTTTATTTAGCCATGACCGCAAACACAGTCAAAGGAACTGATTTTAGAGCCTTTTCACACCCTTGTTTTATTCCAAACCAAGCAGGTTCTTCTTGTAAAGGTTATTGTACAAGCTCTCTCACAAGCTGAATTTAAAATGATGACATTTTGGACAGCGTTTAGTCAACTTACCTTCTATTTTAGAAGTGGCCTTTATAATTCCCAGCATTAGCCAGCAAATAAAATAATTTGCCATAATGGCTCGAAGCAGAACATAAGGCTTATGGCTCAGGATGGCTGCTGTCCACCACATTTAACAAAGCAGTATTTACTCAAAGGGCTGTACAGATTCAAGTGAAACCACTGACAGAAGCATACAAGGAGCAGCTGCTAGAGAGATCGAACGCAGCGGTTAAAGAGAGCTCATCAAGTCGCCAGTAAACCATGAACGTGTTTAGGGCATTCGGACAAAACCCACAGAGTCCTGCAGCTTAAGTAAAGAGTGAGAGAAAAAACAGGTTAAAAGCACATGAAAGAATGACAGAAAAACACCAAAACTCAGTCTGGTCGCACTTGGAGCAGTAGGTTTTTATTAAGTGTTCGCTGGTTGAAGCTAGGAAATTAAACTGGCTTTTTTCCCCTTTTTTTTTGTGGTATGAATCTGGAGACTATAAAAAGTCAAACTCGATTCTTTCCGAACACCCAGTATTGAAGGGGAATCATTAAAGTCTGTTTGGTTTTCTTTTGTTGAAGTCAGAAAGCCGTGCAGTTCCCTAATCCACATGGCTAATGTCCTTCAGGAGCTTGTTAGCAACAACAGAGAGCTCCAAACTGGCTTTCACGGAAGACTGCTACAGTGAGACCATCTCAGGGCTCAGATGGATATCTGCTTCCCATAATTAATCATGGAAAAAAACGGGACAAAACACTTGCGCAAATATATAAATGCTTCCATTCTTCACTGTAGCACTGTTTATTCTCACATTTTCCAGTATACTGCACATAAATTCAATTAATTCTTTGTAAAGGCATTAGCAGTATTTCACATGTATCACACTGCTGCATATGTATTCAATCACCAGGGAACTGAGATGAGGAGCTCAATAAGGATGCTATAAGAACAACTATGATATCATTTGTGATTATTTCAATACCATCGTGTTGCAATAACGGTCTCTTCCAACTTCCATTTGAGTGATTTATAAATAAATGCTCTTTTCCAGCCAATCACCAATTCATATTTTATAGTTCAACTTGGCACTTGTCCAGTGCTTCCAGGCTACACAGAAAATCTGTTTTAACAAATACAATATATCTTTCAGTGTGGGGGTAATAGTGGATAGAGTTTCAGATTACTTACTGTCTATTTTCCACTAGTTCATCACTCACATTAAACTGCACCTTTAGGAACAAAAATCGAAATGTGCATCATTAACATACTTTGTTGGCTTATTTGACAGCGAGAGGAACACCAGCATGCAATTCAACCCCGGAGGCACATCTCATCCGACTGCCAATGGACTGTGTTCAACCAGGGACCAACTCAAAGTACTACAACGCCGGCCGCTGCCTCCACAACAAGTGCGCTGGCTCCCTGGACTTTGACATGAGCTGCAGAGATGGAGCGGGCTTCTGCTGTGGCGTCCAACAAATGGAGACGCGAACGATTGACTGTGGGAGCTACAGCCTCCCCATCCGAGCTGTGACGCAGTGTAGCTGTCAGAAGTGTGTCCAGCCAACTGTGCTGGTCCGCGGTCGAGTGGTCACTGCCGACAATAACGAGCCCCTGCGGTTCGGACACATATACATAGGTAAAGAGAGAGTTGGCACCACCGGCTACCAAGGAAGTTTTACCCTGCATATTACCCCTGATACCCAAAGGTTAGTAGTGAATTTCGTTGACCCCACACAGAAGTTTCTTGACACTCCGAAGGTTTTCATCTTTGATAAGAAAGGTGGCTCCATCTATCATGATGTCAAGGTGATGAGAAAGCAGGCGGCGATCGATATCAACGCAGGAGAGACCAACTTTATCAGTCTTGGGGAAATTCAAGGGGAAGACCCCATTGGCCAGTTGATTATCCCCCCGAACTCCTTCCATAAGGACAATGGAGAAATATATGAGGGAACTGTGAAAGCCAGCGTTACATTCATTGACCCAAGAAATATCACCACGGCAGCAGCAACTCCGGGGGATCTCAACTTTGTGGACAATGAAGGGGACATGCTCCCTTTGAGGACCTATGGAATGTTCTCTGTGGATTTCAGAGACGACACCAACAAGGAGATGCTGGGAGCTGGAGCCGTCCAAGTCCTTCTTGACACCCAACATGTCAAAATGCAGGAGCACATTCCCCAAATGAAACTGTGGTCTTTAAACCCAGACACCGGTGTCTGGGAGGAGGAGAGCGACTTCTCTTACTCTGCATCAACATCTGATGGCCGTGGGCGGAACAAACGAGAGGAGCGCACATTCCTCATAGGCAACATAGAGATCAGGGAACGTAGGCTCTTTAACTTAGACGTACCTGAAAACAGACGGTGCTACGTCAAAGTACGCGCCTACATGA
Organism: Takifugu flavidus; assembly: GCF_003711565.1. Classification (NCBI taxonomy): domain Eukaryota; kingdom Metazoa; phylum Chordata; class Actinopteri; order Tetraodontiformes; family Tetraodontidae; genus Takifugu; species Takifugu flavidus. The sequence goes on from NC_079526.1 coordinate 5,805,151, forward strand.
GCGACAAGTTCTTACCAAGTGAGCAGCTGGAGGGTGTTGTGATTAGCTTAATAAACTTGGAACCCACACCTGGTTATTCATCTAACCCTAGGGCATGGGGCAGATTTGACAGTGTCATAACTGGATCCAATGGGGCTTGCTTGCCAGCTTTCTGTGATGCCCAAAGACCTGATGCTTATACTGCCTACGTCACAGCCATGATGGGTGGAGAAGAACTGGAAGCAGCTCCCTCCACCCCTAAGATGAATCCAAACATCATCGGAGTGTCTCAGCCATACCTTGATAAAATAGACTACCAGCGCTCGGACCACGATGACCCAGCTCTGAAAAAGACTGCTTTCAGGATCAATTTGGCCAAGCCGAACCAAAATAATCTGGATGAGACCAACGGGCCAATATATCCATACCAGAACTTAATAGCTTGTGAAAATGCACCAGTGGATGCCAGTCATTTCAGATTCTTCAGAGTCGAAAAGGACAAGTATGAGTACAATGTGGTTCCCTTTGAGGAAAATGATTTGACTACCTGGACGGGAGATTATCTGTCCTGGTGGCCCAATCCTCAGGAGTTCAGAGCATGTTTCATTAAGGTCAAAATCCATGGACCGAAAGAGGTAATGATCAGGTCTAGGAATCTGGGAGGGACACACAGAGAAACAAAAGGTAAACTTTATGGTATAAGAGACATTCGTAGCACTCGGGATATGCGTGAGGCGAACACCTCGGCAGCGTGCGTTGAGTTTAAATGCAGCGGTATGTTGTTCGATCAATCGGAGGTAGACAGATCCCTCATATCAATCCTTCCACAAGGGAATTGCCGCAAGACTGACACCAACAATCTTCTGGAAGAATATCTCAGCAAGCATCCCCCTGTAGCTCAGAACAATGAATCTCATGCATTCACCATGCTAGCTCCTGTTGATCCCTTAGGACACAATTATGGTATCTACACAGTTACGGACCAGAATCCCAGGGTAGCCAAGGAGATCGCCATAGGCCGATGCTTTGACGGCACCTCTGATGGCTTCTCCCGGGAGATGAAGTCAGACTTTGGTGTGGCGCTGACCTTCAGCTGCCCAGAGAGGAAGATTAGCCGGGAAAGTCTTTTCCAGCGTCTGCAGACCAACCCGGGCCAGACGCTGTCTCAAATGGCGAGGGACATGAGGGAGCTTGAGGGCCTACAGGTGCAGAGATCTTCCACACAGATTGTGGCCTATTCAGAACAGCGTGGCAGGACCCAGAGTCGCAGAGTTACGTCTACAACCAGGAGGAGGGCCTCTACAAGTTCTCTGCAACGCCAGTAGAGGAACACAGTAGAGGTATGTTGAGGTGGATCATTTTCTGGCATATTTTCTGTTATCTCTAAGCATTTTAATGTGCTTTGTGTTTTATTTCCAGGTCTTAGTCGAATGTGCTGACTTCAAAGTAAGGGAGTAAATGTTTGTTTATGATTATAAACTCCCTCCTGGCTACAGATATCACGAAAACTGAGGCAGACAGCAGCGTGAATGAATATATTCATTGGACTTACACTTACTTGAAGCCTTTATTGTGTAAATTTCTTGCTTTAACCCCTAAATTCCTAAAAGACATGCACATTTTTATATCTGTTGCAGTGTCTGCCCTTTATTTAACAGGCTTTGGTTTAATTTTATTATAAATAGATGAGTACACTAACTTGACATTTGAGAATGTAACGTACCCCAACTATTTCTGTGGCTGTGAGTGAGTGGGTTTTTTTCTGACGTCCCTCAGTGGTCCAGTTGAAACCAAACCTTCCATTTCTGTATATAAACTAGACCTCAAACACCTAATAATTGGTTATTGCTTTCAAGAAAGACACTTGAGGTCCGTGACGACTGCAGCAGACACTGAACCCTTTATCCACAAACTGGGTAACTATCTCCACCAGAGGGACTCAAAAAAAACCCACGAGGTGCTTTGTGGTCGGGCCTGCCAAACTGGTTACAGAGGATGTCTTTATTCATGCTTTTTAAATGTTATTCATTAGCATGCTACATTGCTAATTTTACCGATATATAATTTCCAATAATGTAACGCCCAGCTGATGGTTCGATGTCCGTACAGGCATGACTGTGCGATCCACTCAGTTCAAACTTGTGGCAGGCTGCAGAACCAGTGCCAACGGATGATGAGCCTGAATGGCTGTTTAGCTTAGAGGAGGAACCAAAGGCTGGTCGGGTGTGTGCAAGAACACTGGCTCAGAGGGATGCTAGCTGACTGCCAGTCACACTTTATTCTCTGATCTGTCGAACATCAATACAGATCAACTCCTCACCACATCTTCCTGATTTCCTTTGACAAATTGACGACTGTTTCTTATCAAAGCAGCCGCACGAGCTTACAGCTGCAAGTTTGACTCTTGGTGCTGAGTTGAAATGTGTTGGTGACTAGAGGTCCTGAAATCATCTCAGAAACCCTCTGTAGAGAATCTGCAGGGGTCTAAACTAACTTGATAACTGACAGGTGTTATCCTGTTGCCTTGGTATCCTGAAGTGCAATAATTACACAGTTTAACTTAAGAAGATCCACGTGTAACAGACAATCATGCGCTGCTGGAGAAGGAAGCGGCGCCTCCCTTATTGAGGGAGGTAGTCACACTGTCTTGGACAGGAGTCAATTTTTTTAAAATTCCTAGTAATTTACCTGCTTTCTCTTTACCTTTTTGAACCTCATACCCTTTCATATTCTGCAGCATGGCTCGGCTTAGGTCAGGCTTGTGTGCACAATTTCCTTTTGCACTTCAAACAACATCTATTTTCCTGAGAGTTTCAAGTCTCAGTGGGCCCTTGTTGTTATTAAAAACAACCTAAAAACAGCATGGTGGTTAACAATGAAAAACAGACTGCATGTTGGATGACGTCCATTTAAAATTTCAAGTATGGCTTATGACAGAAGAGTTTTGCTGTAGTATCGACATTAAAGGTCATTAAAGAAAGAAGCTTCGCTCAAAAACAAGTTTGCAGTTGTTTATCTCAAACCGGCAGACCTGTGGGAGAGATTAGTTCAGCCTCGACTCAGGAAGGACTAAATAAAAAGAACCAGGGGAGCCTGACGAGCAAACACGGGCTTTGTGTTAATTAGAAAATTAATGACATATTCTCCTGGGCACCTTTGGAACAACATGTGTCTGACTTTAACTAACAGCCCAGTGAGTTGATTTCTAGGAGACAACTTGGGGTTTCTTGGCTGACCTCTCTGATTGCGTGTCCGCGAGGACGGCCATGACCGAGCAGGTCCAAAGTCCGCATCAAAATGAACCTCGTCCCGCAGCAGCTGTAGCATCCGCCCTGTAGGGGAGCTGCTGATCGAAGCCAGGCGCGGAGAGACATAAATCTGATAATAATGCAGCTCAGCCCAGCAGCTGGAAGGACGGTCAGAGCCGAAACATAAGAGGGATTTCATGGATGCAATCACGCCTCGAGATACTATTTGGAAAATGGGGGGTTGGGGGGGCTAGGGGTAAATATTATTGGTACCGGGCCTCACGGACCATCACTTGCAGAATATCAGGCCTCAAAGTGGTTGCACATGGAAGAATGGAGGGTTTTAGAGGAAAATGCTTTGACAGAAGAGTCGGCTTATTCATGTGAAGAAATAATCAGGAGGGGGGTTTAAGAACAGGGTTACAATAACAGGCTGAGTAAACCTTTATACAAGACTTAGTGAGTACTAGCCGGGGCTCTTCAAACAACGACTCTGTTTTCTGCAAAGCTTCAAAGGAAAGTGAGGAATGGTTGCAATGGTTGGCTCAGTGGCAGACGAAAACCCCTGGAATGGATGTCTTTAACGTCTCTGCAAATAGAACCCTCGCTAATACTCATCAGGAACGGCAGTAGCACAAGTAGCTAACATAAATAGCCATGCGTTTTGATGTCCTGGGCCCAAAAATGGTAATGTCCTCTCAATCTAGAAAACCAAAAACGTTGTAAAAGGAATGGTAAGATTTCAAAGCCCTTTACGCAGAAAGAGAAAACATAGGATTTAATGAAGGTCCCATTTTATTGCAATCATCTTAACTCCAACCTTACCCAGCCTTTATATCCATGCTAAACTCTTCCATTGTGGACATCTTGTGCTATAAAAGATATTCCCCAAGATACATTTGGATTGGATTTGTCAGTGAATTTTGGAACTATCATTTTAACCCCAAAACAAACCAGTTTTACACTGAACTGGTTTGTTTTGGGGTTAAAATGATAATAACTAGGCATAAAGGAGCCTCCTGATTGTGTTCTGCTCTGCACAGATCTTTGACCTTCTAGATTAGATTGATCCACGAGGCCTGGAGCACAGTAGAGATGTGCAGAATGTCTGACACTGTGCTCCAGGCATCCGACCAGAGTGCCAGTAAAACAGGAAATATATCAACCTCTCATAATTCTTTTTTCATGTACTGCATGGTGATGTCACCCCTGTTACTTCTGACCTTAAGTCATGATGTGTAAATTGTGTATGAAATCTGTCATTGAGCAAGAAACTGTAAATAAATGAATTTGTGTCAACAGTTTTACTTTCCTTCTTTTGAATCTTGCACTACAAAAATCCTCATAAAGTCTTTAAAAACTTTATTTTGATCACAAGGTCAAATCACAACTGCAATCATGAAACAAACCCAGGAGAGTCTCACACTGTGGCTCAGAAAACCAAGAAATTACAGGTAAATACTGAATATACATTAATCTCTATGGATCTTTTTTTTTTTTTGTTTTGAAAAAAATCCCCAATTCACATAATAAATTACCATTACAAACAGGTCAGGAACCACAGCTGAAAATGCAAACATGAACACCAGCACCAAAAACCATGTCGACCAGTCTCCCACACCTCCTCCCCGCATCAGAAACCTCGATGAGCGCGTCTTTCCAGTGGAAATATTGCTTTAATAAAGCTGCTCACCAGAAAGCGCAGCTGGGGATAAAAGAGCCCAGAGCCACACTGAGACGCCACCTTCATGTGTGTGCCACGTCCAGAAACCCAAGCACAGGACACGTAATGACCTCGACCGCTGACGGACAGAGGACACACTCGCATCAGTGCACACGCACACAGAGCTAGAAACACGCACGTCGGGTTTTGAACCCTCTCTCGGCGCCACCTTTTGATGCCCATTGCGTCAGTAATGAATGGACATGGAGGGAAACTCTGGAAAATGCAGTCATAATTACTGTGTCTCATTTTAGAAAAAAAGAAATTAGAAACGTGACTTTCCGCAGTACGACATCATCGGAAAAGAAATCGGAAAAGTTCACGAACGTTGCAACTGCTGGTCTTGAAGAATTAAAAACACTGACATGATAAATGCATCTGGAACTACAGCACGAGACCACATTCAGAGGTCTCTTAACGATGGTTCCTGGATATTTGTCATATAGATTATAAACACCACTTGTTATTTTGTAGCTTAGGTTGCATGAAAATACGAGTTTACTGTATCAGAGCTGCAGTAAACGACAGTTTTGGGCAGTGAGTTGCAAAAAAGCCATCAAACAAAAATTGATTTAACAAAGTTTGAATGTGAAATTCACAACATGTAAAGACGAAACACTTCCATCACTCTTGCCATGATGTCTAGCTTAAAAAGCTCATTTTGCATATGTTCTTTGATGTTAGCGGCGTTGCCGTGACACCTGACGGACGACTCGGGTTTGAAACCGAGCAAAAAAGAAACGATGTCACTTCCTGAGTTCACCGAGTTCACAGCAGAAACATTCCACTAGAATGACAGCTAAGATTTTAAAAGGATGGCTTTGGCTCTCGGGGGCGTCTTCAGAAAGAGCTCGGCTGGCCTCCCGACGGGCTCAAGGTCGCTCAACTCCTCCGACCTACGGGAAAAGGCTCCAGAGAGAGGCGGCCGCTGTGTTTCACGTGCACGTTACCGTCCTCCTGCTTCACTTCGTAGACGTTTTGCTGTTAAAAACAACAAATCCAATCCAATCAGGAAACAGACAAAGCTCAAAGAAACATGAGATTGAGCAATGTTGAAAAATATGACAATTAAGAATGTGCTGGATTTCTTTTGTTGGCACGTGCCTTTAAGTGTTAAACTGGACCAACCGGCTGATGGATTGATACTGTGTGTCCCGCTTTGATGCACAACAGCTGATGAAAAATGATCAATGAGACGAGCCTTGTTTATGGAAACTTTGTGTCTGAGCTCCTCGGTGAGCCATAAATCCAAACATCGACTTTTGAGCAGAATGTGCTCCATCAAACAAAAGCAGAACCAATGAGCGGCGGGCTTTGATTTCTCAGGCAATATTGATGCAACGTTACATCACATCATGTCGACGTCCAGGTGCGTCCAGCCCGGCGGAGCGCCGCCTGCCGCCGGTGTTCCGCACGCGCTTCCTGTCATATTTTGTCAACATTCTCTTTTGGTGCCCCTGTGGCTCCAGGTTTCGCCACTAACCTGCAGAGACGTCCCCGACTTCCCCGTCCTGAGATCAAAGTTGTAGTCGTGCCAGGGGCAAAAGACCTGCAGGACCCCCTCCACCTCCTCGATGTCCCCCTCACACAGCGGACCACCTGGGGCCACACAGGAAACCATTAATCACGTGATCTTGTGAAAAGGAACGAGGGGAGCTCTACAACACGGTCGGATCACAACAAATGTGTTGCATGGATCCTGGTTTTAGCAGATCTGATAAACATGTTCGCAGTTATTCTCAGGCTTGGTTCTAAAGAGGAAACGCGGTTGAATCAAGGTTAATGTGGAGGTTTTACCAGAATGCGCACATCGCGCATCCATGGCGAAGAACTCCCCCTTCACGTAGAAGAGGCACACGTCAGAGCCGCGGCCGAGGGAGGAGAACAGGAGCCGGCAGCGCCTGCTGGAGAGCGCCGCCACCGGCCCGATCAGCCTCCACGAAGCGCCCTCCGCCTGGCCATCCTCCTCCCCGCAGCCAGAAGCCATGAAGAGCGCAGACGCGGAGCGACTCAGAGCCTTTTTTTACCCTGCTGAGAGTGAGTTTGTCCTCCCGCTGCGTGGAAAATGTTCCATGTTGCACAGCGGGCTCGTTTCAACTGCGCCGCCATCAGCGGCGTCTCCGTCCGGCCTGAGGCGGCAGCAGCAGCCGCATCCATCCGGGACACGGAGCACGCTGCATTTCAGCATAAAATGATAGTAATAAAGACATTATTATTACTATTATTATTGTTATTGTTATTATCATTGTTGTTATTATTATTATTTGTTCAAGGCTATAATAAAGAATTCTGGTCTTTTTATGTTATTCATTTCTGCACCATTACTGCATTAAAGCATTGAAGAGTCAAACCTTTACCTAGGTTGGGGTCTACTTTAGGACACAGTTTACATCAGACATTATTACAGAGTCCGCGTGACTTCCTGAATAGTTTAGCTGAAAGCATGAATAAAAAAAATGAATAAACAGAATGAATGGGTGTTTCCGCCATGTGAGATCATTGGAATAAAGTTACCCTAAAGTCTATAACTCGGTGGGCAAACATTTGAGGTCAGCGGTAATGACACATTTAAGACGGTGGCTTACAGAGGGAACAAATGTGAGATTGTTCCGTGTTATTCCTCAAATACTAGAGCTGATAATTAAAATGAAATGTTGGATTTGGGGCATAAATTCAGCCAACCACTGGTTTTAAATATCTGCTGTAAAACGTGAAGCTTCAGAAACGGCTGTTCTTCAAAGATTTAGTCGGCTGGTGTTTTATTTTGAAATGCAGATCTGTCCGTAGATTTACCGGAGAGCCCTGGCAGATACAGTTTAATGCAATGCGCGGTTAAAGGATCCGCCATCTGTCTCATTAGTGGAAACACAACCCTTCCAACCCGAGTTTATGCAACCGCCAAATCTGCAAGATGGCAAAATGCAAAAATAGCAGGATGACCCGCACGTGGATTTCATCAGATGCCACTGACTTAATGGCTTTATTGGGCCGGTGCGAATGGCGCTGGCGGCGTAGCACCATTTGCATCTGTCTAGACCGATGTGATGCCTCACAGAGGCCGCTTGTTCTCAACCCCGATGGCCAGAACCCGACTACAGCGTCGTGTGATGTGGAAGCGTGTTGCAGACAGGAGGAAAAGGATCCCACTGCGTCTTGTCAAAAGGTTGGATGTCAGCGATGGTAAACGTTAAGTGAAATCACCGACTAATGACAAAAGCCAGAGTAAAGAAACCCGTGGAAAGTAACCAGAGTCTCAAATATGCTGGAGCTAAACCAAATACCAGAGGATTCATCCAGGTTGGAGAAAATACAGGCAAAAAACTTGTTGGTTTAAAGAAACTAGCAATAGCATTATCAAAAACAGTAATATACTATATCAAATCACAGATCACTTTTCACATGTAAGACACCATATCACTAACTGTTATAACTACAATAGAAAGGAGTTGTTACAATTATTACACTTGGTTATTACCAAATATGCATTGTGTGATCTCAGTAAGAGTAAAGAAGAGCACAGGGTAACATTTGTATCTTCTAAAGCTATGGCAGCCTAACGAGGGTAGCGTGCAGCCTGGTCGGAACACAAACTCATCCCAATCTGGTTTTACTCTGCATAAATGCTGTTCCAGCGGGATGCGGGACGAGGATGGCTCAGGCCTGGTCCGTTTGGAGGAATGGTAAAAGCATCTTCCCCTGCTAGCGTGCATACTGTTGTTTCTGGAACAGCCGCCCCTCATGTCAACATTAGCATCAGCGACTACAGCGCTGCCTCCGGTCAGCCTGAGAAGTTCTGATTGGTGGAAGGCTGAGAAAGTCCTGGGTGACAGGCTGATGTCGAGCCCTCATGATGGTTCCGATCGGGCTAATACTGCCGATATTATAGATCCACCATCCTGACAAGGGACCTCTCACTGACTCCTGCTGTGACACCCACAGCTGGTTTCTTTCCTATTTAGATGCTATCATTTGTTCTTGGGTTAGCGCCTCCATTTCATCACATCCCACAAATGTTGTTGGACCTGAGGGGTTCGAACGCCAAACGAACCTCCGCGCGGATGCCAGGACACAACGCTTCCCAGCTGAACATTCCGGTGTAACAACCCAGCCATTGTTTCTGTCTTCCACCTCAAAGCCGATCGGCGCAAAACAGGAAATGAGACATCACGCCGATGCGTTTTCCCGACTTGCTAACTTTACCATGTGGTCATGTTAGCGGCGGCCCAGCTCAGTCAGCGTGACGTGCAACCCCCCCTTTGGAAAACAACCGCAGGAAATAGCCTGTCAGTCGATACATTTCACTCAGTTTGCAGGAGAAACCAGAAAATGGACCAGCGGGTCGGCCAAACTCTACTTGTTAAATGATCCTCTTCTTGTGTTCCGAAAATGTTTTGGGGGCCTAAAAGAAAGAAAAAAACAGTTGGAGAGGACTATGTGCAAAAAAAGTCATGACTAAATGACTAAATAAATAGCTAGATGGTTTGAGCATTCTAATATGATTGCTGAAATCAGATGATTTATTCTGGAAAGTTTTAATGTGAGGTTGAGATGGAATTAACGAGCAACGGTAGGGGTGCGAGGAACGGGCCAGGGCGATCACAGGAGGATCGCCTCGTCCATAAATTCCTCCTACGTCTCCTTTTACTTTGCAGAACATTAACGATATTTGCTCAAGGCAAAATTTGGTGCGACGGCAGTTTGGCTCTGGCGAGAAATCGGAGCGCGAGCGCGGCCCAACCTCATCCATCATCAGCTTAGTTTTGTCTTCAGACCAGCAGCCACCCTTAAAATCCACACGCCCATCTGCCAAGGATGGATGGATGACGAACCCTCCAGCCCAAAGGGTTCTTTATGCTGTAGCCCAGGCTAACGCACGAGCGGATTAAGGGGACAGTTTGAGGTTGGTTGCTGAGGCGTCCTACAGAGCAAAACATCGTCGTCGCTCCTTCAGGATTTTGCTCTGCGTGGGCGAAAAAAGAGCAACGATATCATCTAAATGTCGTCCATCACGTCTAAATGATAAAGGTGCTCCACCGTCTGAGGCCTTTTCACCTTTTTTTCCTGGCTCATCTGAATGAAACTTGATGAATCGGCTGTACGTTGTTAGTTACAAGCTGAGCTATTCGATGTTGATGCTAAAAAATGTGCACAGTTGAACGTTTTTTTGTCTGAAAAACAGTCAAACGTCCAGCGAAATGTTTTTGACATCACTGCTGGTTAACGTCAGAAGAACACAAATGAGATCCTAGCAGAACGTGCTGGCGGGAGGAAAGTTCAAGGCCTTGAATTCTCCGCTGGCCACTGCGGAGGCTTCAGAGTGCGCTCCCGAAAGTGTTCATGATATGAATGAAAGTGTTTATTGGCCCATCAGGAGCGTGCTGAGCAGGATTATGGCGTTATCTCCTCCTGGAACCTTAAAACAGAACCGTCTGGCAGCCGTCAGCACATTGAAACAGCAGAAATAAAAGCTGCTCCTGACTGGAAACCAAGTTCCTGCGTGACACTGACACGGCCCAGTCTAACCACCCGTTATTACGCTCTGGTGGGACCGTCCAGGCGTCACACGATGAATGGCAGCGGCGATGATGAGCTGTGCGGACACCCTCACGGTGTCATTTCTGCTCGTCGTGGGAGGTTCTCCGCTCAGAGGCCTGATGAAACCCAGAAACGTGAGACTTTTCACAGCCTCCTGCTCCGATGTGAGTCAGCGTTGCGTGTTGCTCTTTCCCAGTCGCGCCGCCGCTCCGGTTGGGAGCCTCCATCTCGCCACCTTGTTGCCTGTTAGCGGTGGTTTCTGTTGAGGAAGTCCTCCAGCCAGGGCAGGGGAGGACGGACACTCTGGACACTGACGCGGCTGAGGCCATGCTAACCCGGCTTCTCTCGCTCCATCGCATGTGTGAAGGTTAAAGGTCACCCTCCTCGTGCCAACACAGGATAAATTGATGTAATCTGCCTTTGGAGCTGAGAAGTGTTGTTGAGCGAGAGCAGCGTTGGCCGGGACAGAAATGTTTGTGTATCTGGTGACGCCGGCGAGATTTTCACTTGCAACACTCCGGACGTGCATCTGCAACTACTTTCCCTTTGTTGAGAGATGAAATGTTGCATGTCTGGAAATAGGCTAAATATCAATATTTGGCCGTGCCACTCAGGTGTTCTGTGACCCGGGGTGAGACCACCCAGACACCCACGCTCACTAGCAGCAGGCAGCCGCCTTTTGCATGTTAAAGTTGCTGCTGTGGTATAAAAGAATGATTATAGTTTTGCATTAATGAGCTTTTTCGTTTTCAAAAGTCAAATAATTTTCTTTTGTCCTGGAGGTCGGTCGAAAATGTTCCCGTGGCGCTGAAAGGGTCTCAGCTACTTAAGCTCCCCTCTCTCTACTAAACTAATTTTTCTTGGACCGACATCAGGTAGCCGTGACATGGAGCCCCGCTTAGTCACCCCCCCCCCCCACACACACACACGTCTGCAGGAGAGATCAGACCACGCTGCATTCCTCCCCCATGTCCTCAGCTCCTGATGTTATCCAGACAAGGCCCGTCTTGTTCTCTGCGTTTCCCAGCTGACGGCCTGCGCGAGAGGTCGTGTCTGAGGAAGAGGAGGCTGAGAGACGCGCACATGTCACGACGCGCCTCTGAGAAACATGTGCTCCGGGTCGTCGGGGGGAACGAGCGAGGGTCTGGGTTGTGGTGGTGGGGGGGCAGGATAGAGTTAAACCGATGCTGCACGTCTCGCCCGCGCGACCTTTATTATGCGGAACGCATTTGCCTGTAAATGTCAGAAAAGGAGGTTCACGCACGCACGAAGTTCGTCAAAATAAAAGCACGCTGGGCGCTTTGAAGATGGCGATTTCTGAAGCAAAACCTGCCCCTCTTGCAGCGTTTCTGCAGAAAGGTTGTCAGGTTGCAGCTCGTTTCGGGCCGCAGCCTCTTTGTTCTCTCCCCTCGTAGGCGTCTGGTGCCAGCACATCTTGGTCGTTGTCTGCTTTCTGGATCTTTGCTTCGTTCCCCTTCCGCGTTTGTTTGCCGTCTTGAGCCGGAACCCGACCGGAACGCCGTTTATTATTGTGCATTCGATAAATATTTTGAAGAACGCGAGCTTAAACCTTCAGTGGCTGCAGTTTTCTGCTATTTCTCAGGTTTCTTGGCGCACACGGGACGGAAAACCAGGTGTGAAAATCGTCATGGTCGAAGTGGGCTGACGGGTTTCCAGGCCCAGCGGAGAGGCTGTTGACGGACACGTCTGGTGTCAGAGTGGACGTGAAGCTGCCATGTCATGCAGACGTCCAGCTTTTCTCACCCAAATAACGTACACATTTATTACCCGACATAAACTTTTATTCTCTGCTCAGACTTTATTTGACATTCGCATTTCCTGCTGTCTGAAACGCATCAATCTGCGCCTCACTGACAGATTCTGACGCACGCCCTGACGCACAGCTGCAACCGGCAGCTTCCAGCACCCCCCCCCCCCCCCCCCCCCTCCTCCTCCTCCTGCTCCTCCACCAGGCTAACAAACCACAATCACAATTAGGCCGCGACGGCGCTGTTGCGCTGTTTTTCTCCTCCAATTTAGACAGAAGACATGAACTCCATCATCGATCATTGATCCTTCGACCGGAAGAATGCGTCTGGGAAGAAAACGTGGGTCAAAAAAAGAGGCGAAACCACCACTTAGGGAATCAGTGTTTGCGTGTTGTTGTGTTGCTCGGGGAGACGTGTTGCGTATCCCTCGTCTGGCCGGATCTGCGTGTAAAAGCGCACGAACTGAGCACGCTGCCTGGAGGACATTCAGGGAGAGACTATTACAGAGGACAAGACTTCAAACTTCCAACCTACGGAGTCGCAGCAGACGGCGCGGGATATTAAAACAGAAGGGAAACTCTAAAATAACACCAACATGGATGATGGACTTTATGTTATAACCGAGAAAAGGGTTTTAAGAGTGCTCTGCTCTGTTTATGAGACCATGAGAGAAGACGTTGGGCAGCAGAACACAGCAGCAGGATGTAGATTTGAAAACCAGGAGGTGCGGACAGAGAGTGGTGGCTGGCTCTTATCTCTGCAGTCACAGTGGGACTAATGAAACTTCTAATAAAACTTCTGAGCTAGTTCCATCGCCTGCCTGTCGCTAACGCGCTTCAGAGGCCAACATCAGGACGCTCCCTCGAGTCCTTCATCTGGCACCTGTTGCATGCCTCCTTTAGGATTTATTGAAATTATAATGTAACCCTGTTGTTGGGCGCTTATAGCTGCGGCTCTTCCAGCTGATCTTCCTGCAGACAGCAGAAACTCTGAGGGAGAGAAGGTGCCGTTAAATAACTCAGAGCGTCAGAGATGAACCTGTGTTGGGTACTAATCTGACCAAACCCCACAAACATTCAAACTGGACGGCTCAGCCCGCCACATCGAGTCACGCTGAACTCTTGTTTCACACCTCAATCAGAGAAAGCTGCTTATTACTGACAACAGCCTTCTAGGAAAACGCGCCTCCTAGTGGGCGGGCGCATAATGACAACCTGGCGCTGGTATTCGCCACCAGTTACCAGTGAAGGACCCCCCCCCCCCCATCCCCCCGCTCCAAACACGTGATGTTAGAATTTATAACCTTTGCATCGTTTACATTCAGCGTTTAACTGTAACGGTCACAGACGCGCGCCTGAACGCATCCCAGTGAAATGGACCTCAGCTGGACCGAGCCGCCGCTCCGAACCAGCGTTAAAGCGCTGCAGCAGTCGGGAGATCGTAATCTCAGGATTAGTGGAGAAACCTTACATGTCCCAAATGAAACATCGCGCTTTCCAAACTGGGTCTGAGTAATCGCCCGGGGGAGGGGGGTTCCTGTAACCACGAGGACTTACCAAAAATAAGAGTCCATCTTCCAGAGTGCCGACGCAGCTCATCGGAATCTTCGTGTGCTGCCAGTTTGGGTTCATCGTGAAGGTATCGTCGTTAACGATGTGGATTAACAGTGACATCACGGCCCCTTTTTAAATGGTGTCCTCAGCTTTTGCAGCAGAGAAGTCGATCAGGGGATTCAAACCTGTGACCTTCAGGTAGCAGATTGTCTCCTCTACCCTCGGCTGTAGCGGATCCTGATGGTTTCCCGAGCTGAGTGAGATGGATTTTACAGTAAAGGCACTGACATTTCCTCCAGTTTCAATACGCAAATGTGCTCAAAAACCAAGAAAACCTAAACCCTGCATCCTTTCCCTCCCCTTTGTTTCCCAGCATGCACTTGATGGGCTGTTTGAGGGTATCGAGCCACTTCAGTTCATCCCCTCCATCAATGAGCCTCGAGTGTTTTGTCATGGAACAAATACGTAAACGTAATGTTTGTGTCTCCATGGTGACAGGACACAAACCCCCTTGTCTGATGCTGCTACCGGTGTAAACAAAGAGCTTTGGGAGGTTGAAGACGTCACAGTGTGCTGAAGTGCTGCTTTTGATCACATCCCTCTCTGCTGTTGGAGGCTTTAAGACTTTCATGGGTTCTTTTCTCCCTTCAGGATCTCCAGGAGGTACATCCGCCTCTCGCGGAGGGACTGAGCTGAGGTGAGCTGAGCTTGGCCTGATTCTTCAGATCCAGCCTGTCCAATGCTAATTTGACCGCCGTCCGCATGTTGGATGCGAACCCTTGAAGGTCTGACACTTTTCCACTGCCCACTTTTTTCCCAGCGAGGCGTAACTCACACCAGCGGAGGGGTGTGTTGCTTTGGACAGAACAGGAAAATCTCTGAAGACATTCTGGGCCCAGGAAAGTGGCGTTCGCGAGCCCCTCGCAGCCAGGACGCAAAGCTCCAGAGCATCTGGGTGATCGATTGGTTTAAGACGCGTGATCGCGACAGCTTTCCGAAGCCAGTCGAGCGGGACAACGGTCAGGCCGGTGTGAAATGTGAGGAAAGCGCGGAGCATCTGAAAACATCCGAACCTGTGTGTGTGTGTGTGTGTGTGTGTGTGACGTGCCTGAGCGCAGGCATCTGGAAAACACGTGCGAGCGAACGCACAACCTTTGGAGGCTGGGAGCCTAAACAATTGTCCCCGTTTCATCTCTCTGGGATGTTTTCTGGCTCCCGCTGGACATCCCAACATATTCCAAGACTCGGTTGCTTAAGTTCTGGAAATACTTTGTTGCCTCCAACAAGCCAACAAGGCTGAAAAGCTGAGCGGATGAACTCATCACCCACAAATAACGTGTCAGACACGATTCTGATCATAGAAGAGCCAATTTAGCCACCAGGGTTTCTTCTGGTATTAGCACGGCTAATGCTAACACCACAGACACTCACAGACACGCTGAAGGAAATCTGATAAACAGAGTGAGACAGTTCTGAAGACGATCTCATCATGTGACCTGGATCTCTGTCAGCTGACTTCACCGCCGTCCTACGTGCTGCGACAGGTTGTTGTGGGGTTGAGGGCCGAGGGGCGTGACGGCTGCCCCGAGGAGCCATTAAAGTGGGCGGAGCACGTCCGTGGTCTCCGGAGGGGGTCTGGAGCCACAGGTAGCGAAGGTGAAGGGACCCACAGAGCGCAGCCACGTGCAGCACAGACACAAACACACCTGATCCGCCGGCTGTTGGAGCGCCGCTGTCAGGAATCATCAGATAAGAAGTGTTCATCTTCTCTCTCTCCGCTGGAAATTCTCTTTTAATGACAAGCACAGACTCTGGGACCCTCAGAAGATAGAAGACAGAGGATACAGGCTCCATTGTTCTCCCTCCGAGCCTCTTCATCCAGCCTCTCTCCGTCCACTATATATTCAAATCTCTCCAAATTCCTGGCTTTTCCGCCCCTCTGCATGCCAGCTACCCTGGACGCCACTCCGTTTCCATCTGGCGGGATCCGTCTATTCAAGGTTTCCTGTATAAAATAGAATAAACTCACGAAGAACATTGGCTACGTATCAAACCCGCCTTGATCCACTCAGGCCTCCAGACGGCTCTCACAGCCCAAAGGCCGATCTTTGCAGATATTTTCACCATTTGAATCGGTATAAAAAGTGATCAGTGTGTTATTCATGTCTCGTTCACAGTCAATGTGTCTCTATCACGCTCAAATTCAAGAGTGGCTCTTTCTTCAGAAACCAGCTGGAAATGTCTGCTTTTACCAGGGAGAAACCTTGAGCAGGACGAGGCAGATATGGAGGGGGCCCCTGTTGAAGGCCGGCTGGGTACAGGAGGAGGAGAGAGGAACAAGCCCATACATCATTCAAGTACGTTAAACATGACGCAGATTTAAAACCGCCGGGGTCAGAGGTCAGCAGCAAGAGCTGGCCCCTCCTACGGCGACGGACACAACACACTCTGAAGATGTTCAGTAACATCGAGAGGCTTCGTTCAGGCTTTGATCCACCAACAGAAAGACGATGTTTGGGCGGACTGCCCCTTTAAGACGTCTTCACGTGGCTGAGCAGAGTAAGCGATCACGCCCAGAGACCCGGCAGATGGTTGGTGCACTTCACACGGGAACCAGCGAGGAACAACTCCGGCCCGAGACCACGAGAGCAGGATGGGCCCGGTCCAGCACAGATCTGATGACTAAAGCCCATTTATCTAAGTAGCCCTTTCCCTTTTTGGCAGGTGCTCCTCAAAGGCCTGATGAAAAGCTGAAACTGAAAACACAAAGACGTTTTGCTTCTGGCGTCGGGTTTCTTGCATAAATAAGACCCGTCTGGTTCATGGGGAGCAGTTCTTCACCAAAATGGAGAGAAGACAAAAAGGAAAACTTCCATCCTCCTGTTATACTAGCTTAAACCCGATACCGCTAAATACGAATTCCATGTCCAAAGTGGACAGACACCATATGTTTTTCGGATTGAAACGATTTGAGCATAACAGAAAAACACCCGGCCTCGACATATTTTATGTCATGCGAGGCTCGGTCCGTTTTCTTCTCCTTTTTCACGCTGGCTACGTTCTTAAATGGAATCCCAATTACGACACCTAGCTGGACGAGCGAGCCAAGGCTGAGGCATTTAAGATGACAAACAGCACGGTTTCATGGGTCTTTGCCACAGAACATCAAACACGCTGATCCCTGTAGGAGCAGGTGATCAGAAGCTTTACGTAACGGAGCTTCAGACAGTGCGGAGGACAGACATGAAAGCCTCGGATCTTCTTTGCATTAGCACGCTAATGCGGGGACATGGATTTGCATGATCAGAGTGTTCTCCGCTAATTTCTACTGCTAACTTTGGGATTGTTAGCAGGGTTTTTCCTTTGCGACACACTAATGGACCCACAATGAGTCGATTTGCTCAAGGAAACCACCCAAAATGGGTTTCTGACCAGGTGGTGCTGGAGTCTGTCCCGGTCGCTGGGTAAGAAAAATAAACCTCCTCATTATTTAGCCTTAAGACTGCCGTGGTGGCGCTAAATGCCGGCTAGCAACGCTGCCCATCGCTCCTTTAATAGCAAAAATAATTAGCAGATTACATTTTTAAAAATGGATTTCAAGATTTGCGGCCCAAAAAGGTCTCCAGCATGAACAAAAGCTCACTCGCTGATATTATGCTGGGTCAGTTAAATTCCTGGCCAGGACAAAATAACTACATCTTTTTACCATTTATTGCGGTCAAAACTCGACTGGAAGGAAAAGTCTTCATTGAAATCGCAGGTGCAGGCAAGAATGCTCTTAGACATCTCCTTTCCATCTGTGGAAAGACGCTGGATCCAAATAAAACACTAATGCAGTTAATAAGCCCGTGATAAGACATCAGGTTCGTGCTCAGAACCAGCACTCCACGCACACCTGCGCGGGTTCGCTGCACCCTGGCCGCTACTCCAGGAGAACTAGTTAGCTTCTCAAACAACGTAGCAACAATGGCGGCTGTCGGTGGCACAGACGGCTCAACGCAAGTTACTGTCAAATTACAAATTACAATCAGCAAACAATCGACCTGCCACATTTGCTACTATTTATTACCTTTATCTGCTTGTGTAGTTGGAATTGTGCTGCCTTCTGGGCCACCGTAGCAGCCGCTAGCACTAGCGATCTTAGCTGCGATGATCAGAACAAGGTTGACCTCCACAGATGATATCAAAATAACATAAACATAAACAGTCAGCAAGTCCAGTTACTTTATTATTGCGTTACTTTATACTTTTTGGACAATGAGGCCTTATTTTCGAGACCTGACGGATTCAGGAGGATGTTTTCTGAGCCCGGCCTGATTGATCCTGACAGCACTGGCATCTCGACATGGGGGCCGTGGACCAAAGGCTCGTCTCGCTGGGAAAGGCGTCTGCTGGCGGAGACCTCCCCGGGAGCCCGCCATCGCCTGGATCCTCCTGTGAGAGGAGCCGTGAGCGCTGGCGGCGCTCTGGAAAGGCTCCGGCGGCAGGACGCAGAGCAAGAAAACAGACAACCTGAAGGGATTTTATTTCATCTCTGAAGCGACGAAAGAACAAAGTTGATCCGCTCTCTGATTCTATTTGTCTGGTGTGTTTGGAGCCTCGCAGACAGAAGATCCACATCAGCGGGACGCCGAGGCCATAAAACTTTGATACCAGATGTGATTTCATTAAGGCCACGGTTTGATCCATCACCGCGTCTGCTTCTTTTATCGTGGCCGACTCGCTTTCTTCTTAATAAACATGTAATTTGCGCGGTGATTGATGGCTTTTCAGTGCTGCTCTAGCAGCCTCCTTTCCAATGGATTCAGCAGCCACTACTCTCGTCCCCGCGGTCCCCATAAAAGTGACGGGCTGACCGCCATTCTACCCTGCAGCCCTTCTCTCCGCCGCCTTCTGTGATTCCCATCACTGCCCTGGACTCCAGGAGCTCGCGTCTTCTCCCACCTCCGCTCTGAAAACCCCGTTGTGCAACATTTAAAATAGCTTCCACGCAGGTTTGTGACTGAGAGGGGCATAGTTTGAGTCTAGACAGCAGGCTGCAGCAGGCGCGGGCGTCTTCTCTGCTCAGTGGGCTGCAGAATTCTGAGACAGGGAAGAGGAGCCATGCTAAAGATACTAAACCAG
Organism: Takifugu flavidus; assembly: GCF_003711565.1. Classification (NCBI taxonomy): domain Eukaryota; kingdom Metazoa; phylum Chordata; class Actinopteri; order Tetraodontiformes; family Tetraodontidae; genus Takifugu; species Takifugu flavidus. Next base: position 5,824,082 of record NC_079526.1, read on the forward strand.
CAGGATAAAACTGCCCTCTGCTCCTTAAAGGGGCGGTTTGCCCAAAAATCCAAATGCTTTCTTGACTTCCTCATCGCTGCGCTAGCGGAGTTTCTGAATTTGACTGCGCCACAACTGCAGATGTGCAAAATTAAAGGCAGGAGAAGAAAAACGGCGGCACCTTTTAAACAGGTCGAACAGGAAGTGACAACCCGACAAGGTTAGGGGATTAAAAAAAAACGGTTGGTGTTGTTCTTTTAGGATTCAGGCTGCTAAGTTGACCTGCACTGGTTAGCAAACATGCTATAAGCTAAGAAGAACCAAAAGCTGCCCTGGTGCTGAATGTGTGGCGTTCTAACACAGAATCTAGGGCTTGATTTTCTTGTTTTGAAATCAGATACTTTTGGTCATTAAATGGGGGGGGGGGGGTATTTGTGATCTATAAACGTGCACCTATAAATCCCTCCACATGGTGCTGAGCAGATAATGAGGGAATTCTCACTTCTGCGTAAAGACTAAATCCTCAGTTGATGTTTTGGGTCCTTGCTCTTCAGCGCTCCAGTGGGATTACCCTGGATTAGATGAGAAGGGAGCGTCCTGCAGACAGGAAGAGAAGCCTGCTGAGTGATCTATTGTCCCTTCCAACAGAATCCGGACTCCTCCGGAAGGTCAAGTGACCCTCAGAGTTCCGTGGAACCGCATGTTCAAATAAAGTCCTTGAGTCCGCTTCTCTAGAACCTGGAGGAGAAACCTGCGGACGTGACATTTATTTATTATTTATTTATTTAAAACAGAACTTTGCCCCGGTTCTCAGCTCTGTGCCCCCGTCTTGGAGTCTCAGGTTGTTGCTCAGCAGAGCCTGGAGTCGCACTTTGGTGCTCCCTGATCCGGAGGCTGAGGGATATATTCCAATTACAAAGCTGGGTTTTTCTTTTCTGAGCTGGATCTTCCACGCGTGGGTTTGTGTCTGTCGTGAGGACACTCACAGCTCCAAATGAACTCCTCATCGTCTTCCTGGAAATGACAGAAAAGGGACGCGTGTCCTTCCTGGGGACAAAGTGTTGCTATTTCGGTCGGTGCCTTGAAACATTCTTCTAATAAAAGTCACCGTTATCGATTGATTGCTTCATTGATTCTATTGTGGTTCCTGCTGAGCAACAGGATGGATCCAGGTAAGATTAACTCTGAGATCACAGGAGACACATGCAGCAGGAGGAAGGACGTGGAGATCACTGGAGAAGATCACATGACCTGGTGATGTAATTACCCAGCAGGCACGCTGGTTTAACTGGGCATGGACCTGAGCTTTATATTACATCTGCGAGGAGGAACCACCACGTTGCCCAGTGAACGGTTGTCGTTTTAGTGGATCCTTCTATCCTGATCCATCTCCCCTCATCATTCTTATGTGGACTCCCAGTGCTCCCAGTTACATCAGCGCTGAAGATCTGAACACCAGCAGAGTTTCTCTGGTCCCCTTTGAAACTGGTAACTAAGTTCTGAGGCAAACATAAACAGAAAAGATTTGTTTTTTAACCAATAAACCACCTGTGACACAGAAAGGCCCCCTGCAGGTGAACCAGACTGATGATTCTAACTGAACTGGACCTTCAGGAGGAGGTCGGTCGCTCTGATGTGGGATGTGCTGCAGCTGTCGGCATCGTCGGCAATCACACACTTCCTCTCCATGTGTGGAAGCGTTTAAAAGCCTGAGGTCAGAGGTCGGTGAAGCTCAGTGTGTCACCACCACTGCTGGTGATCACGACGGTCACTCTTGAGTGAGTTCAACGCCAAAGTCATCATAGGTCACCAGGTCGAGCTGCACAGCAGCCCAAGCACGGTGTTTGTGAGATGAGGACACAATACGGTGGGGGCTTCCCTCTGAGCCCCCTGGCTGGGGTCACGTGTGCTGATAGAGTCCAAGAGAGTGTTACTGCTCTGAGGAACCAACCCGACATTATAAAGCAGATCTGTTGTTATCCGCTGGACAATCTGTGAATAGCTGTGATTAATGCGCACATGTGTCTGTGTATGTGTGTGTGTCCGTGTGTGTATGAGTGTATTTAATTTTGATCCAGTTCCATTAAAGCAGATTGATGAGATGAGCAAACTTCTCAGGGCTCCGTCGACGCTCGGACAGAATTAAATCAACCATAGACAACACTGCCCCCGTGTGGCCACACAGGGTCAGTGCATCTGCTTCTGTATATACTGTATATCCTGTTAACGAATCCATATAAGCATAAGCAATATAAACTCAAAGGTATAAATATTATTTTATAAAAATATTTGGATAATACTTGAAGACAGGTACTTTGAAAGAACTGTAATTTTTTTTTCTTTACAGGAAGGGTCCTCCAGCCTTTCCCAGCTGCACATGGGTAAAGGCAGGTCCAGCCCTGAATGAGCTGCTGAGCATTTGGGGGGGTTGGTACATTGCTCAAGGGTATCTCAGCAGTGGTCTGAAGGTCTGGCACCTCCCACTGATACCAGAACATGTTCCAGGTTTTGACCACACCGGGACTTGAACCGAGAATCCTCTGCTTCCCACCCAGTCCCCTACAGACATCGTATCGTATCGTATCGTATCGTATCGTACCGTATCGTGCAGAAGGTTAAATTAGCATGAGTAACCGTGACAACTTGATCTAAACCTGTTTTGTCCTAAATCCATAAAGGTTTGCCAATAAACGGCAGTGCTGTGAACACCGACAGAACCTGTTAAAGATGCTGAAGTTGAACTTGACGGTCCCCGTCGCCGCCGTATGAAAGCTTTCCCCACAGCCGAATGATGCTGAAGGACCTTAAACGCATCCTTTTGACTTGATCAAGAGCGTTTTTAGATCTTGTGTTGCTGAATGAAAGCGCACGCGGCTGCATTCTAATGCTACTTCTGTTTGTAACAGATCCGCTGAAGAGCATGAGAGGCCGATCAGAACCGAGCGGAACGAGACGCGCTGAGGGCTTTTCACATTTCACCAGAGCTGCACATTAACTGGGAAAACACTTCAGCAGGACTGGGAGAGACACTCACCACAGCTGCTCTGTGGGGCATCTTCAGAGGGAGGAACAAGGGAACAACCCTCAGTAAAAGTGTGTCAGACACCATCTCAGGTGGATCCTGGAGCTGGCGTTTACTCCACAAAGGGACTGGGCTCCATTAAGCATACTGGTGGTAACTGGTCTCAGCTCACGAGATGGTGATTCCTTTTTTATTTTCTGTTTTTGTTCCATTGTTATGCTGATGATACGTTCATTTACTGGAGAAGCTCCAGCTGCTGCTCACTTTTAACCCTGTGGAACATCAGCCCACATTAAATGCTTAAGTGAAATCCACTTTCTGATGATTTGGGCTCATTAAAAGTGCTTTAAATACTCTGCAGCCTCTTCCTGGAACTCCCTGCAGAACTCATGTTGAACTCGAAGGACCTCCTCAGGCCTGGAACCACTAAAAACTGCCCGAGAGTCCTTGAAGCACCCACATCAGGCTGGGCCCTGCATTTGTCTTGTGTGAGTAGGTGTTGTTTGATAGTAACCATGGCAACCTTTAGTGTTCCTTATTCCTCCTGGAAAAGGTCCTGGAGACTGACCAGCTTAGATAACGAAAACTCGCCGTGTTGTCATTGTTCTCTGACAGACCCAAAAGTGCACTAACATCAAAAATCCCTCTGCAGAGCGACAGGCTGACACATTTTGCTATAAGCTGTTTTGAAACTGTAAACCCGAGCTGGCGGCAAACCAAACTCATCTGACCCGACCACAGCGGCGTTGCCGACGGAGGAAGACGCCGCTGCCGAAGCACTCTGACTTCTCAACTGTCCTGCTTCCACCTCTGCACCACCTACGCACCAGCGCGCCTTTGTGGCTTCCTGTCACACAGTTTTCCACTGTGGCTGACTTTTGTAGTTTCACTGACAGGTGAGAACCTTTCAAGAACAGTCCTGCACAAACTGGTTTAAAAGAGCATCTGGGACGCGCGTGCTGTTGTCCTCAGATGTCCGTGTCCATGTCAGATTTACTCTGTTAGCCAGTGACTACGACAGATGATGAGGTAATCAACCATTTAGGAATAGAACCAACCTCCTTACTCTGAATTTTGCAGCGTCATTAGGGTGACTTGAACCAAAGGAACAGAAGGGGGCGCTATAGGCAAAGCTTCCCCTTTGTCAGGGAGCTTCATTGAGAGGGTCGATGGACTCCTTCCGATTCCGAAGGTGGAGATCTGACAGCTCGGATGTCAAACTGGACGTCTTGGACCTTTTGTCTCAGACGACGTCACTAATGGTCCACGAATTTGATCACCAGCATTTAATAATGACCCTCATATGACTTTGTGCACGTGCACGCATGCACGCACGCACACACACACACACACACACACACACACACACGGTGTGGCTGAAGGCTGATGATGCTCAGAGCGTCTGTGTGCCTTTAAGAGGCCACATTGTTATTCTGGGTTTGTCCACAAGCTGACTGTGGAGGTGGACAGATAGTAGTTGTGAGGTGGTGTGTGGGGGAGAAAGAAGGTGTAGGTGGTGTGTGTGTGTGTGTGTAGGAGTCTCCCGACGTGCGTCTCCTGGGAGCCGTACGGATTGAGAGATGTGGATGAGCAGCCGGTGGGATGAATCCTGTGTTTTCACAGCAGGCCCGGGGAGGCGCGGATTGATCCTGCCCTCCAAGACGCTGCTGCGGGTTCAAATCTGCAGGCTAAGCTGCCCATTAACCAGCCGCTAATTTGTGTCATTATGGGAGGACTGCAGCTGGAACGCCGCTCCTCACATGTCAGCCTGAGAAAAGCCCTCCCTGGGACGGCCCC